>NW_027521168.1:0-116831 GCF_052094955.1 Ictidomys tridecemlineatus | reverse complement strand
TAGAGTAGACGTTAGAAACTGGTGTGCAGAAAGATAGTTGCAGACAGCAGAGGTTTGAGACTGGGGTGCAGAAGGACTGTTACAGAGAGCAGAGTTTCGAGACTGAGGTGAAGAAGAATCGTTGCAAAGAGCAGAGGTTGGAGACTGAGGTGCAGAAGAACTCCTACAGAGTGCAAAGTTTTTAGACAAAGTTGCACAAGGATCTTACAGACAGCAGAGTTTTAGACTGATGTGCTTCAGGACTGTTAAAGAGAGCAGAGGTTGGAGACTGGGGTGCAGAAAAATCGTTGTAGGGAACAGAGTTTTCAGACTGAGGTGCAGAAGGTCTTTTGCAGAGAGCACATCGAGGAGACTGGGGTGCTAAAATACTGTTGAAAAGAGCAGAGTTTGGGGACTGGGGTTCAGAAGGAGTCTCACAGAGAGCAGAGTTTGGAGAATGGGGTGAAGAAGTACATTTACATAGAGTAGTTTTTTGAGACTGTGGTGTAGAAGGACCATTGCAGAGAGCAGAGGTTGAAGCCTGAGGTGCAGAAGGATTGTTACAGAGAGCAGAGTTTGGAGACTGGGTTGCAGAGGGACTGTTGCAGAGAGCAGAGGGTGGACACTGGGGTGTAAAAGGACTGCTGCAGAGAGCACAGGTTTGAGATTGGGGTGCAGAAAAACTGTTGCAGTGAGCAGAGTTTGGAGACTGCGTTACAGTAGGACTGTTAAATAGGCAGAGGTTGGAAATTTGGTACAGAAGGACTGTTGTAGAGAGCAGATGTTGGAGACTGGAGAGAAGAAGGACTGTTGCAGAGAGCAAAGTTTGTAGACTGAGGTGCAGAAGCACTGTTACAGAGAGCAGAGTATTGAGAATGGGGTGCAAAAGGCCTGTTACAGAGAGCAGAGGTTGAAGACTGGGGTGCAGAAAAACTGTTACAAAAAGCAGGGTTTGGACACAGGGTTGCAGAAGGATCTTAAGAAGAGCAGAGTTTGGAGACTGACATACAATAGGACTGTTACAGAGAGCAGAGGTTGGAGACTGGGGTGCAGAAGGGTCTTTGCAGAGAACAGAGTTTTCAGACTGAGGTGCAGAAGGACTGTTGCAGAGAGCAGAGTTTGAAGACTGTGGTGCCGAAAGAGTTTTAAAGAGAGCAGAGTTTGGAGAATGGGGTGAAGAATGCCTGTTACAAAGAGCAGATGTTGGAGACTGAGGTGCAGAAGGACCGTTGCAGAGAGCAGTTGTTGGAGACTGAGGTGCAGAATTATGGTTACAGAGAGCAGAGTTTGGAGACTGGGTTGAAGAAGGACTGTTACAGCCAGAAGAAGTTGGAGACTGGTATGCAAAAGGATGTTACAGAGAGTGAAGCTTGGAGACTGGGGTGCAGAAGGAATGTTGCAGAGAGCAGAGCTTGGAGACTGGGGATCAAAAGGACTGTTGCAGAAAGCAGAGGTTGGAGACTGAGGTGCAGGAGGACTGTTACAGAGAGCAGAGGTTGGAGCCTGGGGTGCAGAAGAACAGATAGAGAAAATAGATGTTTGAGACTGAGGTGCAGAAGGACCGTTATAGAGAGCAGAGGTAGGAGACTCTGGTACAAAATGACTGTTACATAGAGTGAGGTTGGTGACTGTTGTGCAGAAGGAATTTTGCAGAGAGCAGAGGTTAGAGACTGGAGTGCAGAAGTCTCATTGCAGAGAGTAGAGGTTGGAGACTTGGGTGCAGAAGGCATCTTACAGAGAGCAGAGGTTGGAGACTGGAGTGCAGAAAACCTGTTAAAGAGAGCAGAGTTTGCAGACTGGGTTTTAGAAGGGTTTTACCAGAAGCAGAGGTTTGAGACTGAGGTACAGAAGAACTGTTACAGAGAGCAGAGGTTGGAGACTGGGGTGCAGAAGGATTGTTGTAGAGAGCAGAGTTTTCAGACTGAGGTACAGAAGAACTCTTGCAGAGAGCAGATGTTGGTGATTGGGGTGCACAAGGACTGTTGCAGCGAGAATAGGTTGAAGACTGTGGTGCAGAAGGATCATTGCAGAGAGCACAGGTTGGAGACTGGGGTGCAGAAGGACTGATACAGAAAGCAGAGGTTTGAGCCTGTGGTGCAGAAGGCATGTTACAGAGAGCAGTGTTTGGAGACTGGGGTGCAGAAGGACTTTTACAGAGAGCAGAGTTTGGAGACTAGGTTGCAGAAGGATGTTAAAGAGAGCAGAATTTGGAGACTGAGGTGCAGAAGCACTGTTACAGAGAGAAGAGGTTGGAGACTCAGGTGCAGAAAGACCGTTGCGGAGAGCAGACTTGGAGACTGAGGTGCAGAAGGATTGATACATAGAGCAGAGGTTGGAGACCTGGGTGCAGAAAAACTGATACAGAAAGCAGAGGTTGGAGACTCGGGTGCAGAAGGACCCTTACAGAGAGCAGAGGTTGGAGACTGCAGTACAGAAAGACTTTTACAGAGAGCAGAGGTTGGAGATTGGGGTGGAAAAGAACTGTTTTAGAGAGCAGATATTGGAGTCTGTGGTGCAAAAGGATTGTTGGAGAGAGCAGAGGATAAAGACTGGAGTGTATAAGTACTGTTGGGGTCAAAAGGCCTGTTACTGACAGCAGAGTTTGCAGACTGAGTTGCAGAAGGACTGTTATGGCGCGCAGAGTTTGGAGACTGTGGTGGAAAACGAAGGATACAGAATCAGAGTTTGGATAGTGGGGTCAATAAGGACCATTACAAAGAACAAAGGTTGGAGACTGCAGTACAGAAGGACTGTTACAGAGAGCAGATGTTGGAGACTGGTGTGCAGAATAACTGTTGTAGAGAACAGAGGGTGGAGACTGGGGTGCAGAAGGATCGTTGTGGCGATCAGAGTATGGAGACTGGGGTGTAGAAGGACTGTTGCAGAGAGCAGAAGTTGAAGACTGGGGTGTAGAAGGAGTGTTGCAGAGAGCAGATGTTTGAAACTTGGGTGTAGAAGGATTGTTGCATAGAGAAGAAGTTGGAGACTGGGGTGCAGAAGGATCGTTGCAATGATCAGAGGTTGGAGACTGGGTTGCAGGAGGATCGTTAAAGAGAGCAATATTTGGAGACTATCGTGCAGAAGGAATTTTATAGAGAGCACAGGTTGAAGACTGGGATGCAGTAGGACTTCTACAGAGAGCACAAGTTGAAGACTGAGGTGCAGAAGGACCCTTACAGAGACCAGATGTTGGAGACTGCTTTACAGAAGGACTGTTACAGAGAGCAGAGGTTGGAGACAGGTGTGCAGAAGGATCTTACAGACAGCAAAGGTTGGAGACTGGGGTGCAGAAGGACTTTTGCGGAGATGAGAGGTTGGAGACTGGGGTGCAGAAATATCTTTGAAGAGAGAAGAGTTTGGAGACTGGGGTCAAAAGGCCTGTTACTGACAGCATAGTTTTGAGCTTGGGGTGCAGAAGGCCTGTTACAGAGAGCAGTGCTTGGAGAATGGGGTGCAGAAGGTCAGTTATAGAGAGCAGAGGTTAAAGACTGGGTTGCAAAAGGATCTTACAGAAAGCAGAGGTTGGAGACTGAGATACAGAAGGACTGTTACAGAGAGCAGAGGTTGGAGACTGAGGTGCAGAAGGATCGTTAAAGTGAGCAGAGTTTTCAGACTGAGGTGCAGAAGGACTTTTAAAGAGAGCAGAGGTTTTATACTGGAGTGCAGAAGGCCTTTTACAGAGAGCAGAGATGGGAGACTGGGGTGTAGAAGGACTTTTGCAGACAGTAGAGGTTGGAGATTGGCGTCCAGAATGACTGTTTCCGAGAGAAAAGTTTGGAGACTTGGGTGGAGAAGGACTGCTGCAGAAAGTAGAGGTTGGAGACTGGGGTGCAGAAGGGCTGATACAGAAAGCAGACGTTGGTGATCTGGGTGCAGAAGGATTGTTGCAGAGAGCTGAGGTTTAAGACTGGGGTGGAGAAGAACTCTTTTAGAGAGAAGATGTAGGAGACTGTGGTGCAAAAGGACTGTTGGAGAGAGCAGAGATTGGAGACTTGGGTGCAGAAGGAGTATTGCAGAGAGCAGAGGTTGCAGACTGAGGTGCAGACGGAATGTAGAAGAGAGCAGATGTTGGATCATGTGGTGCAGAAGGACTGTTTCAGAGAGCAGAGTTTAGTGACCAGGGTGCAAAAAGACTGTTGCAGAGAGCAGAGGTTTCAGAGTGAGGTGCAGGAGGACTGTTATAGAGAACAGAGGTTGGTGACTCAGGTGCAGAAGGACCATTGCAGAAAGCACAGGTTGGAGACAGGTTTTCAGAAGTATCTTACAGAGAGCAGAGGTTAGACACTGAGGTGCAGAAGGACTGTAGAATAGAGCAGAAGTTGAAGATTTGGGCGCAGAAAGACTGTTGCAGAGAGCAGAGGTTTGAGTCTGAGGTGCAGAAAGAAAGTTACAGAGAGCAGAGTTTGGAGACTGGGTTCAAAAAATCTGATAGAGAAAGCAGAGTTCGGAGACTGGGGAGCAGAAGGATCGTTACAGAGAGCAGAGTTTGGAGACTGCAGTACAGAAGGACTGTTACAGAGAGCAGAGTTTGGAGACTGGGGTGGAGAAGGACTGTGGCAGAGAGCAGATTTGGAGACTGGGTTGCAGAAGGACTTTTGCAGAGAGCAAGGTTGAAGACTGGGGTGCAGAAGGACTGTTGCAGAGAGCAGAGGTTTCAGAGTGAAATGTAGAAAGACATTTAAAGAAAGCAGAGTTTGGAGACTATGTTGCAAAAGGACTGATACAGAAAGCAGAGGTTGAGGACTGGAGTGATGTAGGACCCTTAAAGAGAATATAGGTTGAAGACTGTGGTACAGAAGAACTGTTGTAGAGAACAGAGATTGGAGACTTCTATGCAGAGTGACCATTGCAGAGAGTAGAGTTTGGAGACTGGGCTGCAGAAGGAATGTTACAGAGAGAAGAGTTTGGAAACTAGAGTGCAGAAGGATCTTACAGAGAGAAGACTTTGGAAACTTTGATGCAGAAGGACTGTTGCGGAGAGCAGAGTTTAGAGACTTGTGTGCAGAAGGATCGTTGCAGAGAGCAGAGTGTGGAGACTGGGGTGCAGAAAAACTGTTATAGAAAGAAGAGGTTGGATCTGTTACACAGATAAGAGTTTGGAGATTGGGGTGCAGAAGGACTGTTACAGAAAGCAGAGTTTTGAGACTGGTTTTCAGAAGGATCTTACACAGAGAAAAGATTGGAGACTGAGGTGCAGAAATACTGTAACAGAGAGTAGATGTAGAAGACTGAGGTGCAGAAAGACTGTTGCAGAGAGCAGAGTTTGGAGACTGAGGTGCAGAAGGACTGTTTCAGAGAGCAGAGTTTGGAGACTTGGGTGTAGAAGGACTCTTGCAGAGAGCAGATGTTGAAGATTAAGGTGCAGAAGGACTGTTGTAGAGAGCAAAATTTGCAGACTGAGGTGCAGAAGGACTGTTTAAGAGAGCAGAGTTTGGAGACTTGGGTGTAGAAAAACTCTTGGAGAGATCAGAGTTGGGAGATTAAGGTGCAGAAGGACTGTTGCATAGAGCAAAATTTCGAGACTGAAGTGCAGAAAACCTGTTACAGAGATCAGAGTTTGGAGACTGGGGTGGAGAAGAACTGTTGCAGAGATCCTATGTTGAAGACAGGGGTGCAGAAGGACTGTTGCAGAGAGTAGATGTTGGAGATTGGAGTGTACAAGAACTGTTGCAGAGAGCAGAGTTTGGAGACTGGGGTGCAGAAGGACCATTGCAGAGAGGAGAGGTTCGTGACTGAGGTGCAGAAGGATTGTTACAGAGTGTAGAGGTAGGATACTGGGGTGCAGAAGGACTGACCAGAGAGCAGAGGTTAAAGACTGCTGTGCAGAAGGCCTGTTACAGAGAGCAGAGTTTGGAGACTGAGGTGCAGAAAGACTGTTTCAGAGAGCAGAGTTTGGAGACTTGGGTGTAGAAGGACTCTTGCAGAGAGCAGATGTTGAAGATTAAGGTGCAGAAGGACTGTTGTAGAGAGCAAAATTTGCAGACTGAGGTGCAGAAGGACTGTTTAAGAGAGCAGAGTTTGGAGACTTGGGTGTAGAAAAACTCTTGGAGAGATCAGAGTTGGGAGATTAAGGTGCAGAAGGACTGTTGCATAGAGCAAAATTTCGAGACTGAAGTGCAGAAAACCTGTTACAGAGATCAGAGTTTGGAGACTGGGGTGGAGAAGAACTGTTGCAGAGATCCTATGTTGAAGACAGGGGTGCAGAAGGACTGTTGCAGAGAGTAGATGTTGGAGATTGGAGTGTACAAGAACTGTTGCAGAGAGCAGAGTTTGGAGACTGGGGTGCAGAAGGACCATTGCAGAGAGGAGAGGTTTCGTGACTGAGGTGCAGAAGGATTGTTACAGAGTGTAGAGGTAGGATACTGGGGTGCAGAAGGACTGACCAGAGAGCAGAGGTTAAAGACTGCTGTGCAGAAGGCCTGTTACAGAGAGCAGAGTTTGGAGACAGAGGTGCAGAAGGACTGTTTCAGAGAGCAGAGTTTGGAGACTGAGTTGCAGAAGGACTTTTACATAGAGGAGAGGTTGGAGACTGGGGTGCAGAAGGATTCTTAAAGAAAGCAGACATTAAAGACTGGGGAACAGAAGGAGTGTTACAGAGAGCAGACTTTGGAGATTGGGGTTCAGAAGAACTTTTACAGAGAGCAGAGGTTGGAGACTGGGGTGTAGAAGGCCTGTTAAAGAGAGCAGAGGTTGGAGACTGAGGTGCAGAAGGATCATTACAGAGAGCAGAGTTTGGAGACTGCGGTACAGAAGGACTGTTATAGAGAGTAGAGTTTGCAGACTGGGGTGCAGAAGAAATGCCACAAAGAGCAGAGTTTGGAAACTGGGGTGCAGAAGGATCTTATAGAAACCAGATGTTGGAGACTGGAGTGCAGAAAGACTGTAACAGAGAGCAGACGTTGGAGACTGGGTTGCAGAAGGATCTTTGCAGAAAGTAGAGGTTGGAGACATGAATGTAGAAGGACTGTTGCAGAGAGCAGATGTTTGAGACTGGGGTGTAGAAGGACTTTTGCAGAGAGCAAAGGTTGGAGACTGACGTGTAGAAGGACTGTTACAGAGACAGAGGTTGGAGACTGAGGTGCAGAAGGACCATTACAGAGAGCAGAGTTTGGAGACTGCGGTACAGAAGGTCTGTTACCGTGAGCAGAGTTTGGAGACTAGGGTGCAGAAGGACTATTGCAGAGAAAATGTTTTGGAGACTTGGGTGCAGAAGAAAATTTGCAGAGAGCAGAGGTTGGAGACATAGGTGTAGAATAACTTTTACAGACAGCAGAGATTGGAGTCTGGGGTGCAGAAAGATCTTACAGAGAGCAGAGGTTGGAAACTGGGGTGCAAATGACTGTTGCAGAGTGCAGAGGTCGGAGACTGAGGTGCAGAGGGTCGTTGCAGAGAGAAGGGGTTTGAGACTGGGGTGCAGCAGGCCTGTTAAAGAGAGCAGAGGTTGGAGACTGAGGTGCAGAATGATAATTTCAGACAACAGAGTTTGGAGACTGACGTGAATAAGGATCCTTGCAGAGAGCAGAGGTTTGAGATTGTGGTGCAGAATGATCGTTACAGAGAGCGAAGGATGAAGAAGGGGGTGCAGAAGGACAGTTACAGAGAGGAAAGATGGAGACTAAGGTGCAGAAGAAATGTTGCAGAGAGTAGAAGGTGGAGACTGCGGTGCAGAAGGACTGTTGCAGAGAGCAGAGGTTGGAGACTGAGGTGCAGAAGGACTGTTACAGAGAGCAGAGTTCAGAGACTGGGGTGCAGAAGAACTAATACAGAAAGCAAAAATTGGAGACTGTTGTGCATAAGGACCGTTACAGAGAACAAAGTTTGGAGACTGCTTTACAGAAGGACTGTAACTGAGAGAAGATGTTGGAGACTGTGGGGCAGAAGGACTTATGCAGAGAACAGAGTTTGGAGACTGAGGTGCAGAAGGACCATTGCAAAGAGCAGAGTTTGGAGACTGAGGTGCAGAAAGATTGTTAGAAACCAGAGGTAGGAGACTGGGGTGCAGAAGGAATGTTGCAGAGTGCAGAGTTTGGAGACTGGGGTGCAGAAAGACTGCTGCATAGAGCAGAGTTTGGAGACTGGGGTGCAGAAGGACGATTACAGAGAGCAGAGGTTGAAGCCTGGGGTGCAGAAGGTCTAATACAGAGAGCAGAGTTTTGAGACTGAGGACCAGGAGGACTGTTACAGAGATCAGAGTGTGGAGACTGGGGTGCAGAAGGACTGTTGTAGAGAGCAGATGTTGGAGACTGAGGTTCAGAAGGATAGTTGCAGAGAGCAGAAGTTGGATACTGCAGTATAGAACAACTTTTGCAGAGAGCAGAGGTTGGAGACTTGGGTGCAGAAGGACTGATGCAGAGAACAGGGGTTTGAGACTGGGGTGCAGAAGGCCTGTTACAGAGTGCAGAGTTTGGATAGTGGGGTGCAGAAGGCCTGTTAGAGAGAGCAGTGTTTAGAGACTGGGGTGCAGAAGCACTGTTACAGATAGAACAGTTTCGAGACAGGGTTGCAGAAGGATCTTACGGAGAGCATTTTGGAGTCTGAGGTTCAGAAGGACTGTTACAGAGAGCAAAGTTTGAAAACTGGGGTGCAGAAGGGTTGTTGCAGAGATTAGAGGTTTCAGACTGAGGTGCAGAGAGACTGTAGCAGAGAGCAGATGTTTGATCCTGGGGTGCAGAAGGAATGTTACAGAGAGCAGAGTTTGGAGACTGGGATGCAGAAGTATCATTGCAGAGAGCACAGGTTTGATACTGGGATGCACAAGGCCTGTTACAGAGAGCAGAGTTTGGAGACTGGGGTGCAGAAGGCCTGTTACAGAGAGCAGCGTTTGGAGACTGGGGTGCAGAAGGACTGTTACAGAGAGTAGCATTTGGACAATGGGTTTCAGAAGGATCTTACAGAGAGCAGAGGTTAGAGACTGAAGTGCAGATGGACTTTTACAGAGAGTAGAGTGTGGATCCTGGGGTGAAGAAGGAGTGTTACAGAATGCAGCGTTTGGAGATTGGGGTGCAGAAGAACTGTTACTGAGAGCAGAGGTTGGAGACTGGGGTGCAGAATGACTGTTTTAGAAAGCAGAGTTTGAAAACTGGGGTGTAGAAGAACCGTTGCAGAGAGCAGAGTTTGGAGTCTAAGGAGAAGAAGGATTGTTGCAGAGAGCAGATGTTGGAGACTGGGGTGCAGAACGACTATTAAAGAGAGCAGAGGTTGGAGACTGAGGTACAGAAAGATCATTTGTGAGAGCAGAGATTTGAGACTGGGGTGCAGAAGGACTCGTACAGATTACAGAACTTGGAGACTGAGGTGCAGAAGGGCTTTTACAGAGAGGAGAGTTTGGAGACTGGGGTGCAGAAGGACTATTTCAGAGAGCATAGGTTGGATACTGGGCTGCAGAAGGACTGTTACAGAGAGCAGAGGTTGGAGAAAGGGATGCAAAAGGATCTGACACAGAACAGAGTCTGGAGACTGGGGTACAGAAGGACTGTTGCAGAGAGCAGAGGTTGGAGACTGAGGTGCAGAAGGATCGTTGTAGAGAGAAGAGGTTGAAGACTGGGGTGCAGAAGGACTCTTACAGAGAGCAGAGATTTGAGATTGGGGTGCAGAAGAATTGTAACAGAGAGCAAAGTTTTGAGACTGGGATGCAGAAAGCCTGTTACAGAGAGCAGAGGTTGGAGAATGAGGTGCAGAAGCAGTGTTAAAGAGAGCAGAGATTGGAGAGTGAGGTGCAGAAGGATTGGTACATAGTGGAGAGGTTGGAGACTGAGGTGTAGAAGGACTGTTGCAGAGAGCAGAGGTTGGAAACTGTGGTACAGAAGGATCCTTCCAGAGAGTAGAGGTTGGAATCTGAGGTGAAGAAGTATCGTTGGAGAGAGCAGAGGTTGGAGACTGAGGTGCAGAAGGACAGTTACACAGAGCACAGTTTGTAAACTGAGGTAAAAAAGACAGTTACAGAGAGCACAGTTTGGAGAGTGGGGTGCAGAACAAATATTGCAGTGAGCAGAGATTGAGACTACGGTACAGAAGTACTTTTACAAAGAGCAGAGGCTGGAGACTGAGGTGCAGAAGGAATGTCACAGAGAGCAGAGTTTGAAAACTGGGGTGCAGAAGGATCTTACAAAGAGCAGAGGCTGGAGACTGGGGTCAGAAAGACTGTTGCAGAGAACAGACGTTGGAGACTGGGGTGCAGAAGTATCGTTGCAGAGAGCAGAGGTTGGAGACTGGGGTAATGAAGGACTGTTGCAGAGAGTAGAGGTTGGAGACTGGGGTGCAGAAAGACTTTTGCAGAGAACAGAGGTTGGAGACTGGGGTGCAGAAGGACTGTTACAGATAGCACAGTTTCGAGACTGGGTTGCAGAAGGATCTTACAGAGAACATTTTGGAGACTGAGGTTCAGAAGGTCTGTTATAGAGAGGTTGGAAACTGGGATGCAGAAGGATTGTTGCAGAGAGCAGCTTTTTCAGACTGAGGTACAGAATAACTGTTGTGCAAAGCAGATATTGGATCCTGGGGTGCATAAGGACTGTTACAGAGAGCAGAGTATGGAGACTTGGGTGCAGAAGGATCGATGCAGAGAGTAGAGGTTAGAGATTTGGGTGCAGAAGGCCTGTTACAGAGAGGAGAGTTTGGAAACTGGAGTGCAGAAGGCCTTTTACAGTGAGCAGAGGTTGGAGACTGGGGTGCAGAATGACTGTTACAAATAGAACAGTTCAAAGAGTGGGGTACAGAAGGGTCGTTGCAGACAGCAGAGGTTTCAGACTGAGGTGCAGAAGGACTGCTGCAGAGAGCATAAGTTGGAGTCTGAGGTGCAGAAGGACTATTACAGAAAGAAGAGGTTGGCAATTGGGGTGCAGAAGACCGTTAAAGAGAGAAGAGGTTGGAGACTGTGGTACAGAAAGACTGTTACAGAGAGCAGAGTTTGGAGACTGGGGTGCAGAAGGACAATTGCAGGGAGCACAGGATGGAGCCTTGGGAGAAGAAGGATCATTGCAGAGAGCAGATATTGGAGACTGGGGTGCAGAAGGACTGTTCCAGAGAGTAGAGGTTGGAGTCTGAGGTGCAGAAGAATCGTTACAGAGATCAGAGTTTGGAGACTGAGGTGCAGAAGGACTTTTACAGAGAGCAGAGGTTGGAGACTGGGGTGCAGAAGGATTCTTACAGAGAGCAGAGGATGGAGACTCGGGTGCATAAGGAGTGTTACAGAGAGCAGATTTTGGAGATTCTGGTACAGAAGAACTGTGAAAGAGAGCAGAGTTTTTAGACTGGTGTTCAGAAGGATTGTTACAGAGTTCAGAGATTTTATTTGGGTGCAGCAGGACTGTTATAGAGAGTATAGCTTGGCGAATGGTGTGCAGAAGAACTGTTACAGAGAGAAGAGGTTGGAGACTGCGGTGCAGAAGGCCTGTTACAGAGAGCATTGGTTGGAGACTGAGGTTCAGAAGGATCTTTACAGAGATCAGAGTTTGGATACTTAGGTGCAGAAGGACTGTTAAAGAGAGCAGAGGTTGGATATTGAGTTGCAGAAAGATTGTTACAGAGAGCAGAGGTTAGAGACTGAGGTGCAGAAGGACTGTTCTAGAGAGCAGAGTTTGATGCTTGGGGTGCAGAAGTATCATTGCAGAGAGCAGAGATTGGAGACTGAGGTGCAGAAGCACTTACAGAGAGTAGAGGTTGGAGACTGGGTGCAGAAAGACAGTTAAAGAGAGCACAGGTCAGAGACTGGGGTGCAGAAGTAATGTTGCAGAGAGCATATATTTGAGACTGGGTTGCAGAAGCACTTTTGTAGAGAGCAGAGGTTGGAGACTGAGGTGCAGAAGAACTGTTACAGAGAGCAGAGTTTGGAGACTGTTTCAGAACGACTGTTACACAAAGCAGAGTTTGGAGACTGTTGTATGGAAGGACTGTTACAGAGAGCAGAGGTTGGAGACTGGGGTGCAGAAGGACTGTTGCAGAGAACAGAGGTTAAATACTATGGTGCAGAAAAACCGTTGCAGAGAGCAGAGTTTTGAGACTGAGGTGCAGAAGGTTTATTACAGAGAGCAGAGGATGGATACTTGGGTGCAGATGGACTGTTACAGAGAGCAGAGTTTGGAGACTGGGTTGTAGAAGGATTTTAGAGAGAGCAGACGTTGGAGACTGATGGCAGAAGGACTGTTGCAGATAGCAGATGTTGGAGACTGAGGTGCAGAATCGTCGTTTCAGAGAGAAGAGGTTGGAGATTGGGGTGAAGAAGGCCTGTTACAGAGAGCAGAGGTTGGAGACTGCGGTGCAGAACGCCTTTTACAGAGTGCTTTGTTTGGAGACTGAGGTTCAGAAGGATCCTTACAGAGAGCAGAGTTTGGATACTGAGGTGTAGAAGGACTGTTAAAGAGAGCAGAGGTTGGATACTTAGTTGTAGAAAGATTGTTACAGAGAGCAGAGGTTAGAGACTGAGGTGCAGAAGGATTGTTCCAGAGAGCACAGGTTGGATACTTGGGTGCAGATGGACTGTTACAGAGAGCAGAATTTGGAGACTGAGTTTCAGAAGGGTTTTAGAGAGAGCAGACTTTGGAGACTGATGGCAGAAGGACTATTGCAGATAGCAGATGTTGGAGACTGAGGTGCAGAATGGTCGTTTCAGAGAGAAGAGTTTGGAGACTGAGGTGAAAAAGGCCTGTTACGGAGAGCAGAGGTTGGAGACTGGGGTGCTGAAGGCCTGTTACATAGAGAAGATGTTGGAGACTGGGGTGCAGAAGGACTGTTACAGATAGCACAGTTTATAGACTGGGTTGCAGAAGGATATTATAGCGAGCAGAGTTTGGAGACTGAAGTGCAGAAGGACTGTTACAGAGAGCAGAGTTTGGAGACTGTGTTGCAGAATGATTGTTGCCGAGAGCAGAGTTTTCAGACTTAGGTGCAGAAGGACTGTTTCAGAGAGCAGATGTTCGAGAGTGGGGTGCAGAAGGACTCTTTCAGAGAGCATAACTTGGAGACTGGAGTGCAGAAAGATTCTTGCAGGGAGCAGAGTTTGGAGACTGAGGTGCAGAAGGACTGTTGCAGAGAGTACATGTTGGAGACTGGTGTGCAGAAGGACTATTGCAGAGAGCAGAGGTTGGAGACTGGAGTGCAGAAGGACTGTTGCAGAGAGCAAGGTTGGAGACTGAGGTGTAGAAAGATTGCTACAGAGAGCAGAGTTTGGAGACTGGGGTGCTGAAGAACTGGTAAAGAAAGCACAAGTTGGAGACTGGGGTGCAGAAGGATCGTTATAGAGAACAGAGGTCGGAGACTGGGGTGCAGAAGGCCTGTTACGGAGAGCAGAGTTTGGACAAGGGGTGCAGAAGTACTTTTACAGAGAGTAGAGCCCGAGGTGCAGAAGGAACATGGCAGAGAGCAGAGGTTGGAGACTGAGGTGCACAAGGATTGTTGGAGAATTGGTCTCAGAGGGACTACTGCAGAGAGCGGAGGCTTGACATAGGGTGTAGCAGGAATGTTGAAGAGAGCAAAGGTTTGAGATTTGGGTCACGAAGGACTGTTGAAGAGAGTACAGGTTGAAGACTGTGTTGCAGTAGGACTGTTACAGAGGCAGAGGTTGGAGACTTTGGTGCAGAAGGACTTTTGCAGAGAGCAGATGTTGGAGACTGGGTTGCAGAAGGACTTTTGCAGAGAGTAGAGTTTGTAGACTGAGATGCAGAAGTACTGTTACAGAGAGAAGAGGTTGAAGATTGGGGTGCAGATGGACTGATATGGAAAGCAGAGTTTTGAGACTCTGGTGAAGACGAACTGTTGCAGAGAGCAGAGGTTGGAGAATGGGGTGAAAAAGGCCTGTTACAGAGAGCAGAGGTTGGAGTCTGGGGTGCAGAAGGACTGTTACAGACAGCAGAGTTTGGAGATAGGTTTTCAGAAGGATCTTACAGAGAATAGAGCTTAGAGACTGTGGTACAGCAGGACTGTTACAGAGAATAGAGGTTGGAGACTGAGGTGCAGAAAGACCGTTGAAGAGAACAGAGTTTTCAGACTGAGGTTCAGAAGGAGTGTTGCAGATAGCAGATATTGGAGACTGGGGTGCAGAAGGACTGTTGTAGAGAGCAGAGGATAGAGACTGGGGTGCAGAAGAATTGTTGTAGTGAGCAGAGGTTTGAGACCAGCGTCCAAAAGGAATGTTACAGAGAACAGAGTTTGGAGAAGGTGTGCAGAAGGACTGTTACAGAGGGCAGAGTTTACAGACTGGGTTGCAGAAGGATCTTAGAGACAGTAGATGTTGAAGACTGAGCTGCAGAAGGACTGTTACAGAGAGTAAAGGTTAGAGACTGAGGTGCAGAAGCACCATTGTTGAGAGCAGAGTTTTGAGACTGAGATGCATCAGGATTGTTACAGAGAGCAGAGGTTGGAGCCTGGGGTGCAGAAGGACTGTTGCAGATAGCAGAGTTTGGAGACTGCGATATAAAAGGATTGTTGCAGATAAAGAGGTTTGAGACTTTGGAGCAGATAAAGAGGTTTGAGACTTTGGTTCAGAAAGCAGACTGATACAGAAAACAGAGGTTGATAACTGGGGAGCAGAAGAACCCATACAGAGTGCAGATTTTGGAGACTGCACTAAAGGATGACTGTTACAGAGAGCAGAGGTTGGAGACTGGTGTGGAGAAGGACTGTTTCAGAGTGCACACCTTGGATACTGGGGTGCAGACAAACTGTTGCAGAGAGCAGAGGTTGGAGCCTGGGGTGCAGAAGAACTGTCGCAGAGAGTAGAGGATGGAGACTGAGGTGCAGAAGGAATGTTGCAGGGAGCAGAGGTTGGGAACTGTGGTGCAGAAGAAATGATACAGAAAGGAGAGATTGAATACTGGGGTGCAGAACGACCGTTACAGAGCGCAGAGGTTGGAGACTGAGGTACACAAGGACTTTTAAAGAGAGCAGAGGTTGGAGACTTGGGAGCAGATGGACTGTTACAGAGAGCAGAGGTTGGAGACTGGGGAGCAGAAGGACTGTTACACAGAGCAGAGGTTGGAGTCTGGGGAGGATAAGAAATGTTACAGAGAGCAGATTTGGAAACTTGGGTGCAGAAGGATCTTACAGAGATCAGAGGTTGGAGGCTGGGGTTCAGAAGCACTGTTATAGAGTGTAGATTTTGGAGACTTAGGTGCAGTAGGACTATTACAAAAAGCAGAGTTGGGAGACTGGGGTGCATAAGGATCGTTGCAGAGAGAAGAGTTTTCAGACTTAGCTTCAGAAGGACTGTTGCTGAGAGCAGATGTTGGAGACTGGGGTACAGAAAAATTTTTGCAGAGAGCAGAGGTTGGAGACTGGGGTGCAAAAGGATCGTTGAAGACAGCAGAGGTTGGAGACTGGGGTGAAGAAGGATTGTTACAGAGATCAGAGTTTGGAGACTGGGTGCAGAAGAACCAATACAGAGAGAAGAGGTTGGAGACTGCGGGACAAAAGGACTGTTACAGAGAGCAGAGTTTGGAGACTGTGGAGCAGAAGGACTGTTTCAGAGAGCAGAGGTTGGAGACTGGGGAGCAGAAGGAATATTACAGAGAGCAGAGTTTGGAAACTGGGGTGCAGAAGGATCTTACAGAAATCAGAGGTTGGAGACTGAGTTGCAGAAAGACTGTTACATAAAGCAGAGTTTGAAGACTGGGGTGCAAAATGATCGTTGCAGAGAGCAGAGTTGTCAGACAGAGGTGCAGAAAGACTGTTGCAGGGAGCAGATGTTTGAGACTTGGGTGCAGAAGGACTTTTGCAGAGAGCAGAGTTTGGAAACTGGGGTGCAAAAGGATTGTTGTAGAGAGCAGAGTTTTTAGACTGTTGTGCAGAGGGATTGTTACAGAGAATAGAGGTTGGAGACTGTGGTGCAGAAGGACCATTGCAGAGATCAGAGTTTGGTAACTGAGGTTAAAAAGGATTGTTAATGAGATCAGAAGTTGGAGACTTGGGTGCAGAAGGACTGTTGCAGAAAGCAGAGTTTGGAAACTGGGTTTTAGAAGGACTCTTGCAAAGAGCAGAGGTTGGAGAATGGGGTGCAGAAGGACTGTTACATAGAGCAGAGTTTGGAGACAGAGTTGCAGAAGGATCTTACAGAGAGCAGAGTTTCGAGACTGAGGTGCAACAGGAGTATTACAGAGAGCAGAGTTTGGAGACTGGGGTGCAGAAGGATCATTGCAGAGAGCAGAGTTTGGAGACTAGGTTGCAGAAAGACTGTTACAGAGAGGAGACTTTGGAAACTGGTGTACAGAAAGATCGTTGGAAACAGCAGAGGTTTGAGACTAGGGTGCAGAAGGACTGTTACAGAGAGTAGAGTTTCGAGACTGAGGTGCAGAAGGATCGTTGCAGAGAGCAGAGGTTGGAGACTGGGGGTGCAGTAGAACTCCTATAGAGAGCTGAGTTTTCAAACAAGTTTTCACAAGGATCTTACAGAGAGCAGAGTTGTAGACCAATGTGCAGCAGGACTGTTACAGAGAGCAGAGGTTGGAGACTGGGTGCAGAAGGATTGTTCTAGAGAACAGAGTTTTCAGACTGAGGTGCAGAAGGACTTTTGCAGAGAGCACATGTTGGAGACTGGGGTGCAGTAGAACTGTTGCAAAGAGCAGAGTTTGGGGACTGGGGTACAGAAGGATCGTTGTAGAGAGCGAAATTTTGAGACTGGAGTGCAGAAGGATTGTTATAGAGAACAGAGTTTGGAGACTGTGGTGCAGAAGGCCTATTACAAAGAGCAGAGTTTGGAGAAGGGATTCAGAAGTACCTTTACAGACAGTAGTTTTTGGAGACTGAGGTGCAGAAGGACCGTTGCAGAGAGCAGAGTTTGAAGACTGAGGTGCAGAAAGATTGTTACAGAGAGCAGAGGTTGGAGACTGGGTTGCAGAGGAACTGTTTCAGAGAGCACTGGCTGGACACTGGGGTGTAGAAGGACTGTTTCAGAGAGCACAGGTTGGAGATTGGGGTGCAGAAGGACTGTTGCAGGAAGCAGAGTTTGGAGACTGGGTTACAGTAGGTATGTTACAGAGGCAGACGTTGGAGATTTGTGCAGATGGACTGTTGCAGAGAGCAGATGTTGGAGACTGGGGTGCAGCAGGACTGTTGAAGAGAGCAGAGTTTGTAGACAGAGGTGCAGAAGCACTGTTACAGAGAGCAGAGGTTGGAGAATGGGGTGAAAAAGGCCTGTTACAAAAAGCAGAGGTTTGAGACTGGGGTGTCGAAGGACTGTTACAGAAAGCCTGGTTTGGAGACAGGGTTGCAGAAAGATCGTTGCAAAGAACATAGTTTTCAGACTGAGGTGCAGAAGGACTATTGCAGATGCAGATTTTGGAGACTGAGTTGCAGAAGGACTGTTACAGAGAGCAGAGGTTGGAGAGTGGCGTTCAGATGGATCTTACAGAGAGCAGAGTTTGGACACTGGGATGCAAAAAGAATGTTGCAGAGATCAGATGTTGGAGACTGGGGTGGAGAAAATTCGTTGCAGAGAGACAAGGTTTGAGACTGGGTTCGAGAAGGCCCTGTTACAGAGAGCAGAGTTTGGAGACTGTTGTGCAAAAGTACTGTTACAGAGTGCAGAGTTTAAAGCCTGGGTTTCAGAAGGATCTTACAGAGAGCCGAGTTGGGAAACTGAGTTGCAGAAGGACTGTTAGAGAGAGAAGATGTAGGAGACTAGGATGCAGAAGCGTCGTTGCAGAGAGCAGAGTTTTAAGACTGAGGTGCAGAAGAAGTGTTGCATAGTGCAGATGTTGGAGACTGGGGTGAAGAAAAACTGTTGCAGAGAGCAGATATTTGTAACTAGGTTGCAGAAGGACTGTTATAGAGAGCAGAGGTTGGAGACTGGGGTACAGAAGGACTGTTGCAGAGAGCAGATGTTGGAGAATGAGGTGCGGAAGTTCTGTTACAGAGAGCAGTGTTTGGAAACTCAGGTGCAGAAGGACTATTAAAGAGTGCAGAGTTTGATACAGGGGTGCAAAAAGATCTTACAGAGAGCAGAATTTAGACACTGAGGTACAGAAGGACAGCTGCAGAAACCAGAGGTTGGAGACTAGCGTGCAGTAGGATCATTGCAGAGAGCAGAGTTTGGAGTCTGGGGTGCTGAAGGATTGTTGCAGAGAGCAGAGGTTGGAGACTGTGGTGCAGTAGGCCTGCTACAAAGAGCAGAGTTTGGAGACTGGCGTGCAGAAAGCCTGTAAGAGAGAGGAGAGTTTGGAGACTGGGTTGCAGAAAGACTGTTATAGAAAGCTGAGTTTGGATACTGGGTTGCTGAAGAATCTTACAGAGAGCAGAGGTTTGAGACTGATGTTCAGGTGGACTGTTACAGAGAGTAGTGGTTGGAGACTGGGGTGCAGAAGGATCGAGCAGAGAGCAGAGGTGTCAGACTGAGGGTGCAGAAGGACTGTTACAGAGAGCAGAGGTTGCAGACTGTTGTGCAGAAGGACTGTTGAAGAGAGCAGACGTTGGAGACTTGGGTCCAGAAGGAGCATTGCAGATAGCAGAGTTTGGAGACTGGGGTGCAAATGGACTGTTGCAGAGAGCAGATGATTTAGACTGGGGTGCAGAAGGACTGTTACAGAGAGCAGAGGTTGGAGACTGAGGTGCAGAAGAAGGGTTACAGAGAGCAGAGTTTGCAGACTGAGGGCAGGAGGACTGTTACAGAGAGCAGAGGTTAAAGACTGGGGTTCAGATGGATCTTACAGATAGCAAAGTTTGGAGACTGGGGTGCAAAAGGACTGTTGCAAAGAGCAGGTGTTGGAGACTGGGGTGGAGAAAAATCATTGCAGAGAGAAGAGGTTGGAGACTGGGGTGCAGAAGGCCTCTTACAGAGAGCAGAGGTCCGAGACTGGGTTGCAGAAAGATGTTAAAGAGAGTAGAGTTGGGATACTGAGTTGCAGAAAGATTGTTACAGAGAGTAGAGGTAGGAGACTGGAATGCAGAACAGTCGTTGCAGAGAGCAGAGATTTCAGACTGAGGTGCAGAAGAACTGCTGCAGAGAGCAGATGTTGGAGACTGGGGTGCAGAAGGATTGTTACAGAGAGCAGAGGTTGGAGACTGCAGTGCATAAGGATCTTACAGAGAGCAGAGGTTCGAGACTAGTGTGCAGATGCACTGTTGCCAAGAGCAGAGTCTGGAGACTGGGTTGCAGAAGGGTCTTACCAAGAGCAGAATTAGGAGACTGAGGTGCAGAATGATCATTGCAGAGAGCAGAGATTTCAGACTGAGTTGCAGAAGGACTGCTGCAGAGAGCAGAATTTGAAGACTGGGATGCAGAAGGAATGTTTCAGAGAGCAGAGGTTAAAGACTGGGGTGAAGGAGGGTCGTTGCAGTGAGCAGAGTTTTCAGACTGAGGTGCAGAAGGACTGTTGCAGAGAGCAGATGTTGGAGACTGGGTACAGAAGGATTGTTGCAGAGTCCAGAGGTTGGAGACTTTGGTGAGGAAGGACCTTTGATGAGAGCAGAGGTTAGAGAGTTATGTGCAGAAGCACTGTTACAGAGAGCAGAGTTTGGAGACTGGGTTTCAGAAGGATATTACAGAGAGCATAGGTTGCAGACAGGGGTTTAGAAGGATTGTTACAGAGAGCAGAGGTTGAAGAGTATGATGCAGAAGGACTGTTACAGAGAGCATAGGTTGGAGTCTGAGGTGTAGAAGGACTGCTATAGAGAGCAGAGTTTGGAGACTCATGTGCAGAAGGACAGTTACAGGAAGCAGATTTTGGAAATTGGTGTGCAGAAGGACCGTTATGGAGAGCAGAGTTTAAAACTGCTGTATAGGACTTTTACCGAGAGCAGAGGTTGCCAACTGGTGTGCAGAAAGACTCTTACATAGAGCACAGGTTGAAACTGAGATGCAAAATGATAGATACAGAGAACAGAGGTTGGAGACTGGGGTTCAGAAAGACTGATACACAAAGCAGAGTTTGGAGACTGGTGTGTAGAAGTACCATTACAAAGAGCAGAAGTTGAAGACTCTGGTACAGAAAAACTGTTACAAAGAGCAGATCTCAGAGACTGGGGAGCAGAATGACTGTTGCAGATGACAGAGGTTGGAGACTGGAGTTAAGAAGGAATGTTACAGAGAGCAGAGTTTTCAAACTGAGGTGCAGAAGGACTGTTGCAGAGAGCAGATTTTGGAGACTGTGGTGCAGAAAGATCATCGCAGAGAGCAGAGTGTGGAGACTGGGGTGCAGAAGGACTGTTGCAGATAGCAGAGTTTGGAGACTGGGGTGCAGAAGGACTGTTGCAGAGAGCAGATGTTTTAGACTGGGGTGAAGAAGGACTGTTACAGAATTCAGAGGTTGGAGACTGAGGTGCAGAAGGACTGTTACAGAGAGCAGATTTTGGAGACTGGGTTGCTGAAGGACTGTTAAAGAAATCAGAGGTTGGAGACTGGGGTTCAGATGGATCATACAGAGAGCAGAGATTGGAGACTGGGGTGCAAATGGAATGTTGCAGAGAGTAGATGTTTGAGACTTGGGTGAGGAAGAATCTTTGCAGAGAGAAGAGATTGGAGACTGGGGTGCAGAAGGCCTATCACAGAGAGCAGAGTTTGGAGACTGGGTTCCAGAAGTCCTGTTACAGAGAGCAGAGGTTGGAGACGGTTGAGCAGAAGGACTTTACAGAGTGCAGAGTTTAAAGACTGGGTTGCAGAAGGATCAAACAGAGAGCAATGTTGGGAGACTGAGATGCAGAAGGACTGTTACAGAGAGCAGAGGTAGGAGACTTGGGTGCAAAAGGGTCGTTGCAGAGAGCAGAGTTTTCAGACTGAGGTGCAGAATGACTGTTGCAGAGAGCAGATGTTGAAGACTGGGGTGCAGAAGATCTGTTGCAGAGAGCAGATGTTGGTAACTAGGGTGAAGAAGGACTGTTGCAGAGAGCAGAGTTTGGATAATGAGGTGCGGAAGTCCTCCCACAGAGAGCAGAGGTTAAAGACTCTGGTGCAGAAGGACTGTTACAAAGAGCAGAGGTTGAATACAGGGGTTCAGAAGAATCATACAGAGAGCAGAAGCCGGAGACTGAGGTGCAGAAAGACTGTTGCAGAGATCAGACGTTGGAGACTGGGATGCAGTAGGATCATTGCAGAGAGCACAGGGTGGAGACTGGGGTGCAGAAGGACTGTTGCTGAGAGTATTGGTTGAAGACTGGGGTGCAGAAGGAACGTGCAGAGAGCAGAGGTTAGAGACTGGGTTGCAGAAGGACCTTTACAGAGAACAGAGTTTGGAGACTGCGGTACATAAGGAGTGTTGCAGAGAGCAGATGTTGGAGACTGGGGAGCAGAAGGAGTGTTACAGAGGACAGACGTTTGAGACTTGGGTGCCGCAGGACCCTTGCAGAAAGAAGAGGTTGAAGACTGCAGTGGATAAGGAATGTTAGAGAGAGAGCAGAATTTGGAAACTGGAGACCAGAAAAATCTTACAGAGAGCAGATTTTGGAGACTGTGGTGCAGAAATACTGTTGTAGAAAACAGACGTCGGAGACTGGGGTCCAGAACGATCCTTGCAGAGAGCAGAGTTTGGAGAATGGGGTGCAGAAGGACTGTTGCAGTGAGCAGAGGTTGGAGACTGAGGTGCAGAAGGACTGATACAGAAATCAGGAATTGGAGTCTGCAGTGCAGAAGAACTGTTGCAGAGAGCAGAGGTTGGAGACTGGGTTGCAGAAGGATTGTTACAGATTAGAGAGGTTGGAGACTGGAGTGCATAAGGATCTTACAGAGAGCAGAGGTTGGAGACAAGGATGCAGAAGAACTTTTGCCAAGAGAAGATGTTTGAGACTGTTGTGGAGAAGAATCATTGCAGAGAGAAGAGGTTTGAGAATGGGTTTTAGAAGGCCTGTTACAGAGAGCAGAGTTTTGAGACTGGGTTGCAGAATTCCTCATACAGAGAGCAGACGTTGGAAACTGTTGTTCAGAAGGACTGTTGCAGAAAGCAGATGTTGGAGACTGGGTTGCAGAAGGACTGTTGCAGAGAGAAGAGTTTGGAGACTGGAGTGCAGAAGAATTGTTGTAGAAAGCAGAGGTATGAGACTGAGGTGCAGAAGGACTGTTACAGAGAGCAGCGGTTGGAGACTGGGGAGCAGAAAGACTGTTGCCGAAAGCAGAGGTTGGAGACTGAGGTGCAGAAGGACTCATAGAGAGAGCAGATGTTGGAGACTGGGGTACAAAAGGACTTATGCAGAGAGCAGAGATTGGATTATGGGGTTCAGAAAGACCGTTACAGAGAGCAGAGGTTTAGAGATTGCAGTAAAGAAGGACTGTTGTGAAGAGCAGAGTTTGGAGACTGCAGTTGAGAAGGTATGTTAGAGAGAGCAGATATTGGAAACTAGAATCCAGAAAAATCTTACAAAGAGCAGATTTTGGAGACTGTGTTGCAGAAGTACTGTTGTAGAAAACAGACGTTGGAGACTGGGGTCTAGAACGATCCTCGCAGAGAGCAGAGTTTGGAGACTGGGGTGTAGAAGGACTGTTGCAGAGAGCAGATTTTGGAGACTCGGTTGCAGAAGGACTGTTGCAGAGAGAAGAGGTTGGAGACTGGGGAGCAGAAGGACTGTTGCCGAAAGCAGAGGTTGGAGACTGAGGTGCAGAAGGACTCATAGAGAGAGCAGATGTTGGAGACTGGGGTGCAAAAGGACTGATGCAGAGAGCAGAGATTGGATTATGGGGTGCAGAAAGACCGTTACAGAGAGCAGAGGTTAGAGACTGCAGTAAAGTAGGACTGTTGCAGAGAGTAGAGTTTGGAGACTGGGGTGCAGAAGGACTGTTGCAGAGAGTAGATGTTGGAGACTGAGGTGCAGAAGTTCTTTTACATAGAGCAGAAGTTGGAGGCTGGGTGCAGACATATCGTTGCAAGCAGCAGAGCTTGGAGACAGGGGTGTAGAAGGATCTTACAGAGTGAAGAAGTTGGAGACTGAGGTGCAGAAGGAGTGTTGCAGAGATCAGAGTTTGGAGACTGCGTACAGTAGGATCATTGCAGAGAGCAGAAGTTGGAGACTGGTGTGCAGAAGGATCGTTGCAGAGAGCAGAGGTTGGATACTGGGTGCAGAAGGCCTTCTACAGAGAGCAGAGTTTGGAGACTGGCGTGCAGAATGCCTGTTACAGAGAGGAGAGGTTGGAGCCTGGGGTGCAGAAGGACTGTTATAGAGAGCAGTGTTTAGAGACTGTGTTGCTGAAAGATCTTACAGAGAGCAGAGGTTGGTGACTGAAGTCCAGGTGGACTGTTACAGAGAGTAATGGTTGGAGACTGGGTTGCTGAAGGATCTTACAGAGAGCAGAAGTTGGAGACTGAGGTGTAGAAAAACTGTTACAGAGCAGAGTATGTAGACTGAGGTGCAGAAGGACTGTTACTGTAAGCAGAGGTGGAAATTGGGGTGCAGAAGGACCGTTTCAGAGACCAGGATTTTGAGACTGCGGTATAGAAAAACTGTTACAGAGAGCAGAGGTTGCAGACTGGGGTGCAGAAGAAATGTTTACAGAGAGAACAGGTTTAAGATTGAGGTGTAGAAGTATATATACAGAGAACAGAGGTTTGAGACTGGGCTTCAGAAGGACTGATACAGAAAGCAGAGTTTGGAGACTGGGTTGCAGAAGGACTGTTACGGAGAGCAGAGGGTGGAGACTGCATTTCAGAACTGTTTCAAAGAGCATATGTTGGAGACTGGGGAGCAGAAAAACTGTTGCAGAGGACAGAGTTTGGAGACTGGGGTGCCGCAGGACACTTGCAGAAAGCAGAAGTTAAAGACTGTTTGAGAAGGAATGTTAAAGAGTGTAGAGTTTGGAAACTGGAGTGATTAAGAATCTTACAGAGAGCAGAGTTTGGAGACTGTGGTTCAGAAGGACTGTTGCAGAGAGCAGAGGCTTGAGACTGGGGTGCAGAAAGACTGTTACACAAAGCACAGGTTGGAGAATGGGGTGCTGAAGGATAGACACAAAGCGCAGAAGTTGGAGACTGGGGTTCAGAAGGACTGATATAAAAAGTAGAGATTAAAAACTGGGCTGCAGAAGAACCTTTATAGAGAGCAGAGGTTGGAGACTTCGGTACAGAAGGACTGTTAAAGAGAGCAGATGTTGGAGACTGCGGAGCAGAAGGACTGTTACAGAGGACAGAGGTTGGAGACTGGGGTGCCGCAGAACCTTCGAAGAAAGCAGAGGTTACAGACTGCGGTGGATAAGGAATGTGGAGAGACAGCAGATTTTGGACACTGGCATGAACAAATATCTTACAGAGAGCCGAGGTTCGAAACTGTGGTGCAGAAGGACTGTTGCAGAGAGCACACGTTGGAGCCTGGATTCCAGAAGGATCGTTGCACAGAGCAGAATTTGGAGACTAGAGTTAGAAGGACTGTTGCTGAGAGAAGATGTTGGAGAATGGGGTGCAGAAGGACGGTTACAGAAAACAGAGGTTGGAGACTGGGGAGCAGAAAAACTTGCAGAGAGCAGAGGTTGTCGCCTGTGGTGCAAAAGGACTGTTGCAGAGAGCAGAGGTTTGAGACTGGTGTGGAGAAGAATCGTTGCAGAGAGAAGAATTTGGAGACTTGGGTGAGATGGTCTGTTACAGAGAGCACTGGTTGGAGACTGGGTTGATGAAGGATCTTACAGAGAGCAGAGGTTGGAGACTGAGGTGAAGGGGGACTGTTACCGAGAGCAGTGGTTGGAGACTAGGGTGCAGAAGGATCGTGCAGAGAGCAGAATTTTCAGACTGAGGTGCAGAAAAACTGTTGCAGAAATCAGAGGTTGGAGACTGGGGTGCAGTAGGATCATTGCAGAAACCAGAGGTTGGAGACTGGGGTGCAGAAGGCTCGATTCGGAGAGCAGAAAGACTGTTACAAAGAGCAGAGGTTGGAGACTGTTTTGCAGAAGGACGGTTACACAGTGCAGAGTTTAAAGACTGGGTTGCAGAAGGATCTTACAGAGATCAGAATTCGTAAATGAGGTGCAGAAGGATGTTACAGAGAGCAGAGGAAGGAGACGGGGTGCAAAAGGTTCGTTGCAGACAGCAGAGTTTTTAGACTGAGGTACATAAAGACTGTTGCAGAGAGCAGATTTTGGAGACTGGGATGTAGAAGAACTGTTGTAGAGAGCAGAGGTTGGACACTGGTTTGAAGTAAGACTGTTACAGAGAGCAGAGTTTGGAAACTGGGTTTTAAAAGGATCCTACAAAGAGCAGAGTTTGGAGACTGAAGTGCAGAAGGACTGTTACAGAGAGTAGCGGTTAGACACTGAGGTGCAGTAGGACCCTTCAGAGAAGAGAGTTTGGAGACTGAAGTGCAGAAGAATTGTTACAGAGAGCAGAGTTTGGAGAATGGGTGCAGAAGGTCTGTTGCATAGAGCAGAGGTGGGAGACTGGGGTGCAGAAAGACTGTTGCATAGAGCAGAGGTTGAAGACTAGGGTGCAGAATGACTGTTGCCGAGAGCAGAGGTTGAAGACTGAGGTGCAGAACACTTTTAGAGAGAGCAGATGTAGAGACTGGAGTGCAGAAAGACTGATTCAGAAAGCAAAGATTGCATTCTGGGGTGCAGAAAAACCGTTACAGAGAGCAGAGGTTAGAGACTGCAGTACAGAAGGACTGTTGCAGAGAGCACAGTTTGGAGACTTGGGTGCAGAAGGACTGTTGCAGAGAGTAGATGTTGGAGACTGAGGTGCAGAAGTCCAGTTACATAGAGCAGAGGTTAAAGACTGGGGTTCAGGAGGATCGTTGCAAAAAGCAGACTTTTGATACAGGGGTGCAGAAGGATCTTACAGAGAGAAGAAATTGAAGACTGAGGTGCAGAAGGAGTGTTGCAGAGATCAGAGGTTGGATGCTGGCGTGCAGTAGGATCATTGCACAGAGCAGAGTTTGGAGTTTCATGTGCACAAGGATCGTTGCAGAGAGCAGATGTTGGAGACTGGGGTGTAGAAGGACTGTTGCAGAAAGCAGACGTTGGAGACTGAGATGCAGAAAAACTTTTACAGAGAGCACTGGTTGGAGACTGTGGTGCAGAATAACTGATACACAAAGCAGCATTTGGAAACTGAAATGCAGAATGACCGTAACAGAGAGAAGAGGTTGGAGATTGTGGTACAGAAGGAATATTACAGAGAGCATAGTTTGAAGCCTGGTGTTGCAGAGAACAGAGGTTGGAGTCTGAGGTGCAGAAGGATCGTTGCATAGAGAAGTGGTTGCAGAATGGGGTGCAGAAGTTCTGTTACAGAGAAGAGTTTTGAGACTGTGTTGCAGAAGGCCTGTTACAGAGAGCAGAGGTTGGAGAATGGGGTGCAGAAGGACCATTACAGAGAGCAAAGTTTGGAGACTGAGGTGCAAAAGGACTTTTACAGAGAGCAGAGGTTAGATACTGGGGTGCAGGAGGACTGTTACAGAGAGCAGAGGTTGGAGAAAGGGATGCAAAAGGATCTTAAAGAGAGCAGAGTCTGGAGACTGGGGTGCAGAAGGACTGTTCCAGAGAGCAGAGGTTGGAGACTGAGGTGCAGAATGATCGTTGCCGAGAGAAGAGGTTAGAGACTGGGTTGCAGAAGGAATGTTACAGAGAGCAGAGTTTCGAGATTGGGGTGCAGAAAAACTGTTACAGAGAGCAAAGGTTGGAGACTGGGGTGCAGAAAGCCTGTTTCAGAGAGCATCGGTTGAAGACTGATGTGCAGAAAGACTATTAAAGAGAGCAGAGGTTGGAAACTGAGGTGCAGAAGGATTGGTACAGAGAGGAGAGGTTTGAGACAGAGGTGTAGAAAAACTGTTACAGAGAGCAGAGTTTGGAAACTGGGGTGCAGAAGGATCGTTACAGAGAGCAGAGGTTACAAACTGAAGTTCAGAAAGATCGATGCAGAGAGAAGAGGTTGGAGACTGAGGTGCAGAAGGATCGTTACAGAGAGCAGAGGCTGGAGACTGGGGTAAGATAGAAAGTTACAGAGAGCACAGTTTTGAGAGTGGTGTGCAGAGGAAATGTTGCAGTGAGCAGAGACTGGAGACTGTGGTACAGAAGTACTGTTACAAAGAACAGAGACTGAAGGCCGGGGTTCAGAAGGAATGTCACAAAGAGCAGAGTTTGGAAACTGGGGTGAAGAAGGATCTTAAAGAGAGCAGAGGCTGGAGACTGAGGTCAGAAAGACTGTTGCAGAGAACAGACTTTGGAGACTGTGGTGCAGAAGGATCATTGCAGAGCACAGAGGTTGAAGACTGGGGTATAGAAGGACTGTTGCAAAAAGCAGACGATGGAGACTGTGGTGCAGAAGGACTTATACAGAGAGCACTGGTTGGAGACTGTGGTGCAGAATAACTGATACACAAAGAAGCATTTGGAAACTGGGGTGCATAATGACCATTAGAGAGAGAAGAGGTTGAAGACTGCGGTACAGAAGGACTATTACAGAGAGCAGAGTTTGAAGCCTGGGTTGCAGAAGGACTGTTGCAGAGAACAGAAGTTGGAGCCTGAGGTGCAGAAGGATCGTTGCATAGAGAAGTCTTTGGAGACTGGGGTGCAGAAGTCCTGTTACAGAGCAGAGTTTGGAGACTGGGTTGCAGAAGACCTGTTAGAGAGAGCAGAAGTTGGAGACTGGGGTTCAGAAGGACAATTACAGAGAGCAGAGGTTTCAGACTGAGACTCAGAAGGACTGGTACAGAGAGCAGAGGTTGGAGTCTGATTTGCAGAAGGACTGTTACAGAAATCAGAGGTTGGCAATTGGGGTTCAGAAGGACCGTTACAGAGAGAAGAGTTTGGAGACTGCGGTACAGAAGGACTGTTACAGAGAGCAGAGTTTGGAGACTGGGGTGCAGAAAGACAATTGCAGAGAGCAGAGGTTGGATCCTGTTGAGAAAAAGGATCGTTGCAGTGAGCAGATGTTGGAGACTGGGGTGCAGAAGGACCATTACAGAGAGCAAAGTTTGGAAACTGAGGTGCAGAAGAAGTTTTACAAAGAGCAGACGTTGGATACTGGGATGCAGAAAGACTGTTATAGAGAGCAGATATTGGAGACTGGGATGCAGAAGGAACTTACAAAGAGCACAAATTGGAGACTGGAGTGCAAAAGGACTGTTGCAGAGAGCAGAGGTTGGAGACTCAGGTGCAGAAGGATCGTTGCAGAGAGAAGAGGTGGGAGACAGGGGTGCAGAAGGCCTGTTACAGAGAGCAGAGTAAGGAGACTGGGGTTCAGAAGGCCTGTTACAGAGAGCAGAGGTTGGAGACTGGGGTGCAGAAGGCCTGTTACAGATAGCACAGTTTGAAGACTGGGGTGCAGAAGGATCGTTGCAGAGAGCAGAGGATTCAGAATGAGGTGCAGAAGGACTCCTACAGAGAGCAGAGTTTTGAGTCTGAGGTGTAGAACGACTGTTACAGAAACCGAGGTTGGCAATTGGTGAGCAGAAGGACCATTACAAAGAGAAGAGGTTGGAGACTGCGATACAAAAGGACTGTTACAGACAGCAGAGTTTGGAGAGTGGGTAGAGGAAGGATCGTTGCAGACAGCAGATGTTTGAGACTGGGTTGCAGAAGTTCCGTTACAGAGAGCAGAGGTTGGAGATTGTGGTGCAGAAGAACTGCACAGAGAGCAGAGGTTGGAGACTGGTGTGCAGAAGGATTGTTACAGAGAGCAGAGTTTGGAGACTCGGATGCAGAAGGACTATTACAGAGAGCAGAGGTTCGAGACTCTGGTGCAGAAGAACTGTTACAGAGAGCAGAGTTTGGAGACTGGGTTGCATAAGGCCTGTTACAGAGAGCAGACGTTGGTGACTGAGGTACAGAAGGGCTGTTATAGAGAGCAGAGGTTGGAGACTGAGGAACAGAAGGATTGGTACAGAGAGCGGAGGTTGGAGACTGAGGTGCAGAAGGACTGTTACAGAGAGCAAATGTTGGAGACTGGGGTACAGAAGGATCGTTGCAGAGGGCAGAGGTTGGAAACTGAGGTGCAGAAGGATTATTGCAGAAAGCAGAGGTTGGAGAATGGGGTACAGAAGGAACTTTATAGAGAGCAGAGGTTGGAGACTGGGGTCAGAAGGACAGTTACTGAGACCACAGGTTGGAGACTGGGGTGCAGAAGGATCGCTGCAGAGAGCAGAGGTTGGAAACTGAGGTGCAGAAGAATCGTTTCAGAGAGCAGAGGTTGGAGACTCAGGGGCAGAAGGATCGTTACAGAGAGCAGAGGTTTTAGACTGGGGTGCAGAATGATAGTTACAGATAGCACAGTTTGGAGATCTGAGTGTAGAAGAAATGTTGCAGAGAGCAGACGTTGGAGAAAGGGGTGCAGAAGGACTGTTGAAGAGAGTAGAGGTTGGAGATATAGGTGCAGAAGGACTGATACAGAGAGCAGAGGTTGGAGACTGGTGTACAGAAGGACCATTACAGACAGTAGATTTTGGAGACTGCAGTATAGAAGGACTTTTACAGAGAGCACAGGTTGGACACCGGGGTGCAGAACGACTGTTGCAGACTTTTGGAGACTGCTGTGCAGAAGAATCTTACAGAGAGTAAATGTTGCAGACTTGGTTGCAGTAGGACTGTTGCACAGAGCAGAGGTTGGATACTGGGGTGCAGAAGGATCTTAAAGAGAGTAGAGGTTGAAGACTGGGGTGCAGTAGGACTGTTGCAGAGAGCAGAGGTTGGAGACTGGGTTGTAGAAAGACTGTTACAGAAAGCACAGTTTCGAGACAGGGTTTCAAAAGGATCTTATAGAGAGCCTTTTGGAGACAGAGGTGCAAAATGAGTGTTACAAGAGCAGAGGTTACAGACTGGTTTGCAGAAGAATTGTTGCAGAGAGCAGCGTTTTCAGACTGAGGTGCAGAAGGACAGTTACAGAGAGCACAGTTTGGATACCTTGGTGTAGAAGAAATGTTGCAGAAAGCAAATGTTGGATCCTGGCGTGCAGAAGGACTGTTGCAAAGAGCAGAGGTTGGAGACTGAGATGCAGAAGGACTAATACACAGAGAAGACGTTGGAGACTGGGGTGAAGAATTATGATACAGAAAACTGAGGTGGGAGACTAGGGTGCAGAAGGACCATTAAAGAGAGCAGAGGTTGGAGACTGGCGTGCACAAGGACTGTTTCAGAGAGCAGAGTTTGGAGACTGGGGTGCAGAAGGCCTGCTACAGAGACTAGAGTTTGGAGACTGGGGTGCAGAAAGCCTACAGAGAGCAGAGGTTGGAGACTGTGTTGCAGAAGGACAGTTATAGAGAGCAGAGTTTTGAGGCTGGGTTGCAGAAGGACTGGTGTAGAGAGCAGAGTTTTGAGGCTGGGTTGCAGAAGGATTCTAGAGAGCAGGGGTTTGGGACTGAGGTGCAGGACGACTGTTACATATAACAGAGATTGTAGACTGGGTTGCAGAAGAATCATTGCAAAGAGCAGAGCTTGGAGACAGGAGTGCAGAAGGATATTACAGAGAGCAGAAGTTGGAGACAGAGTTGCAAAAGGACTGTTGCAAAGATCAGAGGTTTGAGACTGGGGTGCAGTAGGATCATTGCAGAGAGCCCAGGTAGGAGACTGGGGTGCAGAAGTGTCGTTGCAGAGAGCAGAGTTTTAAGACTGAGGTTCAGCAGGACTGTTGCATAGAGCAGATGTTGGTAACTAGTGTGCAAAAGGACTGTTGTAGAGAGCAGAGGTTTTAGACTAGGGTGGAAAAGTCCTTTTACAGAGAGGTTGAAGACTCGGGTGCAGAAGGACCGTTACAGAGAGCAGAGGTTAGAGACAGGTGTGCAGAAGCATCTTACAGAGAGCAGAATTTGAAGACTGAGGTGCAGATGGACTGTTGCAGAGATCAGAGGTTGGAGACTGGGGTGCAGAAGGATCGTTGCAGAGAGCACATTACGGAGACTAGGGTGCAGAAGGCCTGCTACAGAGAGCAGAGTTGGGAGACTGGCGTCTAGAAGGCCTGTTACAGAGAGGAGAGGTTGGAGACTGGGGTGCACAAGGACTGTTATAGAGAGCAGAGTTTTTGAGACTGGGTTACTGAAGGATCTTACGGAGAGAAGAGGTTGGAGACTTAGGTGCAGGTGGACTGTTACAGAGAGCAGTGGTTGGAGACTGAGGTGAAGAAAGCCCATGCAGAGAGGAGAGGTGTCAGAATGAGGTGCAGAAGGACTCTTACAGAGAGCAGAGGGTGGAGACTGAGGTGTAGAAGTACTGTTGGATAGAGCAGAATTTGGAGACTGATGTGCAGAAGGATTGTTACAGAAAGCAGAGGTTAGAAATTGGGGTGCAGAAGGACCGTTACAGAGACCAGAGTTTGGAGACTGCGGTATTGAAAAACTGTTACAGAGAGCAGAGTTTGGAGAATGGGGTGTACAAGAAATTTTACAGAGAGCACAGTTTGGAGAGTGAGGTGCAGAAGGATAGATACAGAGAGCAGAGTTTTGAGACTGGTGTTCAGAAGGACTGTTATAGTGAACAGTGTTTGGAGACTGGGGTGCAGAAGAATCGTGAAGAGAGCAGAGGTGTCAGACTGAGGTGCAGAAGGACTGTTACAGAGAGCAGAGTTTGGAGACTGAGGTGTAGAAGGACTGTTACAGAAAGCAGAGTTTGGAGACTGAGGTGCAGAAGGACTGTTACAGAAAAAAGTGGTTGGAAATTGGGGTGCAGAAGGACCGTAACAGAGACCAGAGTTTGGAAACTGTGCTGTAGAAAAACTGTAACAGAGAGCAGAGGTTGGAGACTGAGGTGCAGAATAATAGATACAGAGAGCAGAGGTTTGAGACTTAGTTTTAGAAGGATCCTACGGAGACCAGAGGTTGGAGAGTGAAGTGCAGAAGGACTGTTACAGAGAGTTGAGGTTGGAGACTGAGGTGCAGAAGGACTGTTGCTGAGAGCAGAGGTTGGAGACTGTGGTGAAGAAGGACTGTTGCAGAGAGCAGAGGTTGGAGACTGTGGTGAAGAAGGACTGTTGCAGAGAGCAGAGGATGAAGACTGGGCTGCAGAAGGAATGTTGCAGAGAGTAGATGTTGGAGACTGAGTTGCAGAAGGACTTTTAGAGAGAGCAGAAGTTGGAGACTGGGGTGCAGAAGGACTGTTGCAGAGAGCAGAGCTTGGAGACTGAGGTGCAAAATTTTGCTACATAGGGCAGAGGTTGGACCCTGGGGTGCAGAAGAATCGTTGCAATAAGCAGAGCTTGGAGACAGGGGTGCAGAAGGATCTTACAGAGAGCAGAAGTTGGAGACAGAGTTGCAAAAGCACTGTTGTAAAGATCAGAGGTTTGAGAATGGGGTGCAGTAGGATCATTGCAGAGAGCAGAGGTTGGAGACTGGAGTGCAGAAGGATCGTGTAGAGAGCAGAGGTTGAAGACTTTGGTGCAGAAGGCCTGCTACAGAGAGGAGAGTTTGGAGACTTGAGTGCAGAAGGCCTGTTACAAAGAGAAGAGGTTGGAGACTGGGGTGCAGAAGGACTGTTATAGAGAGCAGAGTTTCGAGACTGAGTTCCTGAAGGATCATACAGAGAGCAGAGGTTTGAGACTGAGGTACAGGTGGACTGTTACAGAGAGCAGTGCTTGGAGACTGGGGTGCAGAAGGATCGTGCAGAGAGCTGAGGTGTCAGACTGAGGTGCAGATGGACTGTTACAGAGAGCAGAGGTTGGAGACTGAGGTGCAGAAGGGTAGATACAGAGAGCAGAGGTTTTAGACTGAGTTTTAGAAAAATCCTACACAGAGCAGAGGTTGAAACCTGAGGTGCAGAAGGACTATTACAGAAAGTAGAGGTTGGAGACTGAGGTGCAGAAGGACCGTTGAAGAGAACAGAGTTTGGAGGCTGAGGTGCAGAAGGATTGTTATAGAGAGCAGAGTTTGGAGAATGGGGTGCAGAAGGACTGTTGCAGAGAGCAGAGGTTGGAGACTGGGGTGCAGAAGGACTGTGGCAGAGAGCAGAGGATGGAGACTGGGCTGCAGAAGGAATGTTGCTGAGAGCAGAAGTTAGAGACTGAGGTGCAGAAGGACTCTTAGAGAGAGCAGAAGTTGGAGACTGGGGTGGAGAAGGATTGTTTCAGAGAGAAGAGTTTGGAGACTGAGGTGCAAAATCCTGTTACATAGAGCAGAGGTTGGACACTGTGCTGCAGAAAGATAGTTGAAATAAGCCGAGCTTGGAGACAGAGATGCAGAAGGATCTTACAGAGAGCAGAATTTGGAGACTAAGTTGCAGAAGGACTGTTGCAGTAATCAGAGGTTGGAGCCTGGGGTGCAGTAGCATCATTGCAGAGAGCATAAGTTGGAGACTGGGGTGCAAAAAGATTGTTTCAGAGAGCAGATGTTGGAAACTGGGTTTCAGAAGGCCTGCTACAGGGAGCAGACTTTTGAGACTCTCGTGCAGAAGGCCTGTTACAGAGAGGAGTGGTTGGAGTTTGGGGTGCAGAAGGACTGTTATAGAGGGCAGAGTTTGGAGATTGAGTTCCTGAAGAATCTTACAGAGAGCAGAGGTTGGAGACTGAGGTGCAGGTGGACTGTTACAGAGAGCAGTGGTTGGAGACTGGGGTGCAGAAGGATCGTTCAGAGAGCAGAGGTGTCAAAATGAGGTGCAGATGGACTGTTACAGATAGCAGAGGTTGGAGACTGAGGTGTAGAAGGACTGTTACAGAGAGCAGAGGTTGGAGACTGAGGTGTAGAAGGACTGTTACAGAGAGCAGAGTTTGGAGACTGAGGTGCAGAAGGACTGTTATAGAGAGCAGATGTTGGAGACTGTGATTTAGAAGGACTGTTGCAGAGAACAGAGGTTAGAAAATGGGGTGTAGAAGGACTTTTGCAGAGAGCAGAGGTTGAAGACTGAGGTACAGAAGGATTGTTACAGAGAACAGTGGTTGGAGACTGAGGTGCAGAATTACTGTTAGAGAGAGCAGAGTTTGGAGATCGTTGCAGAGAGAAAAGGTTTGAGACTGGGGTGCAGAAGTACTGTTACAGAGAGTAGAGTTTGGAGACTGAGGTGCAGAAGAATCGGTGCTGAGAGCAGAGTTTGGAAACTGAGGTGCAAAAGGACTGTTACCGAGTGCCGAGGTTGGAGACTGGGGTGCAGAAGAACTGTTAAGGAGAGCAGAGGTTTTAGACAAGGTTGCTCAAGGATCTTACAGACAGCAGAGGTTGAAGACCAAGTTGCAGTAGGACTGTTACAAAGAGCAGAGGTTGGAGACTAGGGTGCAGAAGGATTGTTGCAGAGAAGAGAGTTTTCAGACTGAGGTGCAGAAGGACTATTGCAGAGAGCATATGTTGGAGTCTGGGGTGCAGAAGGACTGTTGCAGAAAGCAGAATTTGGAGACTGGGGTGTAGAAGGATCGTTGTAGAGAGCAGAGGTTGGAGACTAAGGTGAAGAAGGATTTTTATACAGAAAAGAGTTCAGAGACTGGGGTGTAGAAGGCGTCTTACGGAGAGCAGAGTTGGGTGAAGGGGTGCAGAAGTACTTTTACAAAGAGTAGAGTTTGGTGAATGAGGTCCAGAAGGATCTTATAGAGAGCAGAGGTTCGATACTGGGTTTCAGAGGGACTGCTGCAGAGAGCAGAGGCTTGACATGGGGTGTAGAAGAACTGTTGCGGAGAGCACAGGTTTGAGATTTGTGTACAGAAGCACTGTTGCAGAGAGTAGAGGTTGGAGACTGCCTTTCAGTAGGACTGTTACAGAAAAAGAGTTTAAAGACTTTGGTGCAGAAGGACTGTTGTGGAGAGCAGATATTGGAGACTGGGTTGCAGAAGGACTGTTGCAGAGAGTAGAGTTTGTAGACTGAGGTGCAGAAGGACTGTTATGGAGAGCAGAGGTTGGAGATTGGGGTGCAGATAGACTGATACAGAAAGCAGAGTTTGGAGACTCTGGTGCAGAAGGACTCTTGCAGACAGCAGAGTTTGGAGAATGGAGTGCAAAAGGCCTGTTACACAGAGCAGAGGTTTGAGACTGGGGTGTAGAAGGACTGTTACAAACAGCAGAGTTTTGAGACAGGGTTGCAGAAGGATCTTACAGAGAGAAGATTTTGGAGACTGTGGTACAGCAGGACTGTTATAGAAAGAAGAGGTTGGAGACTGGGGTGCAGAATGATCGTTGCAGAGAACAGAGTTTTCAGACTGAGGTGCAGATGGACTGTTGCAGAGAGCAGATATTGGAGACTGGGGTGCAGAAGGACTGTTGCAGAGAGCAGAGGTTGGAGATTGGGGTGTAGAAGGACTGTTACAGAGAGCAGAGATTGGAGAAGGTGTGCAGAAGGACTGTTCCAGAGGGCAGAGTTTACAGACTGGGTTTCAGAAGGATCATTGCAAACAGCAGAGATTGAGTACTGCGGTACAGAAAAAGTGTTACAGAGAGCAGAAGTTGGAGACTAAGGAGCAGAAAGACTGTTACAGAGAGCAGAGGTTGGAGACTGGGGAGCAGAAGGACTGTTAAAGAGAGCAGAGGGTGAATTCTGGGGAGCAGAAGGAATTTTACAGAGAGCAGATATGGAAAATGGGGTGTGAAAGGATCTTACAGAGCGTAGAGGTTGGAGGCTTGGGTGAAGAAGCACTGTTACAGAGAGCAGACTTTTGAGACTGAGGTGCAGAAGGACTGTTACAGATTTAGGAGACTGGGGTGCACAAGGATCGTTGCAGAGAGCAGAGTTTTCACACTGATCTTCAGGTAGACTGTTACAGACTGCAGATGTTGAAGACTGGGGTGCAGAAAGACTTTTGCAGAGAGCACATGTTGGAGACTGGGGTGCAAAAAGATCATTGCAGAGAGCAGAGGTTGGAGACTGGGGTGCAAAAGGATTATTACAGAGAGCAGAGGTTGTAGACTGGCGTGCAGACAAACCCTTACAGGTAGCAGAGGTTGGAGTCTGCGCGACAGAAAAACTGTTACACAAAGCAGAGGTTGGAGACTGCGGGGCAGAAGGACTGTTACAGAGACCAGAGGTTTGAGACTGGGGAGCAGAAGGAATTTTACAGAGAGCAGAATTTGGAAACTGGGGTGCAGAAGAATCTTCCAGAGAGCAGAGGTTGGAGACTGATGTGCAGAAAGACTATTACAGAAAGCAGTGTTTGGAGACTGCGGTGCACAAGAATCGTTGCAGAGAGCAGAGTTGTCAGACTGAGGTGCAGAAGGACTGTTGCAGGGAGCAGATGTTGGAGACTGGGTTGCAGAAAGACTTCTGCAGAGAGCAGAGGTTGGACACTGGTGTGCAAAATGATTGTAGTAGAGAGCAGAGGTTGGAGACTGGGGTGCAGAAGGACCATTGCAGAGATCAGAGTTTGGTAACTGAGGTGAAGAAGGATTGTTACAGAGAACATAAGATGGAGCCTGGGGTGCAGAAAGACTGTTCCAGAGAGCAGAGTTTAGAGACTGGGGTTTACAAGCACTGTTGCAGGGAGCAGAGGTTGGAGACTGGGGTGCAGAACGACTGTTACAGAGAGAAGAGTTTGTAGTCAGGGTTGCAGAAGCATCTTACAGAGAGCAGAGTTTTGAGACTGAGGTGCAATGGGAGTATTACAGAGGGAAGAGTTTGAAGACTGGGGTGCAGAAGGATCGTTGCAGATAACAGAGTTTTCAGACTGAGTTGCAATAGGACTGTTGCAGAGATCAGAGATTGGAAACAGGGGTCCAGAAGGACTGTTGCAGAGAGCAGATGTTGGAGACTGGTGTGCAGAAGGATCTTTGCAGACAGTAGAGGTTCGAGATTGGGGTGCAGAAGGAGTGTTACAGAGAACAGAAGTTGGAGCCTGGGGTGCAGAAGGACTGTTGAAGAGAGCAGAGTTTGGAGACTGGGGTTTACAAGCACTGTTGCAGAGAGCAGATGTTGGAGACTGGTGTGCAGAAGGATCTTTGCAGACAGCAGAAGTTTCAGACTGGGGTGCAGAAGGAGTGTTACAGAGAGTAGAGTTTCGAGACTGAGGTCCAGAAGGATCGATGCAGAGAGCTGAGTTTGGAGACTGAGGTGCAAAAGGACTGTTGCAGAGAGCAGAAGTTGGAGACTGATGTGCGAAAGGACTGTTACTGAGAGTAGAGGTGGGAGATTTGGGTGCAAAAGTCCTGTTACAGAGAGCAGAGGTTGGAGACTAGGGTGCAGAAGAACTCCTATAGAGAGAAGAGTTTTTAGACAAGGTTGCAAATGGATCTTACAAAAAGCAGAGGTTGTAGACCGAGGTGCAGCAGGACTGTTAAAGAGAGCAGAGGTTGAACACTGGGGTGCAGAAGGATCGTTGTAGAGAGCAAAATTTTGAGACTGGGGTGCAGAAGGATTGTTATAAAGAACAGAAGTTTGAGACCTGGTTGCAGAAGGCCTGTTACAGAGAGGAGAGTTTGAAGACTGGGGGGCAGAAGGCCTGTTACAGAGTGCAGAGTTTGGAGCCTGGGGTGCAGAAGACTCTTACACAGAGCAGACTTTTGAGAATGGGTTGAAGAAGGATCTTACAGAGAGCAGAGGTTGGAGAATGAGGTGCAGAAAGAGTATTACAGAGAGTAGAGGGTGGAGACTGGGGTGCAGAAGGAGTGTTACTGAGAGTAGAGTTTGAAGATTGGGGTGCACAAGAACTGTTACTGAGAGCAGAGGTTGGAGACAGGGGTGCAGAAAGACTGTTTCAGAGAGCAGAGTTTCGAGACTGAGGTGCAGAAGGACTGCTACAGAGATAAGAATTTGGAAACTGAGATGCAGAAGGACCATTGCAGAGAGCAGAGGTTGGAGCCTGGAAAGAAGAAGGATCATTGCAAAGAGAAGATGATGGAGACTGGGGTGTATAAGGACTATTAAAGAGAGCAGAGGTTTGAGACTGAGATTCAGAAAGATCATTTCTGAGTGCAGAGGTTTGAGACTGGGGTGGAGAAGGACTGTTACAGATTTCAGAACTGGGAGACTGAGGTGCAGAAGGACTTTTACAGAAAGGAGAAGTTGGAAACTGGGGTGTTGAAGAACTGTTGCAGAGAGCAGAGGATGGTGACTGGGGTGCAGAAGGATCTTTGCAGAGAGCAGAGGTTGGAAAATGAGGTGCAGAAAGATCGCTACAGAGAGCAGAGTTTGGAGACTGGGGTGCAGCAGGACAGTTACATAAAGCACAGGTTGGAAACTTGGGTGCAAAAGAAATGCTGCAGAATGCAGAGGTTGGAGACTGGGGTGCAAAAGTACTGAAGTAGAGAGCAGAGGTTGTAGACTAGGTTGCAGAAGGACTGTTGCAGAGAGCAGTTGTTGGAGACTGGGATTCAGAAGGATCATTGCAGAGAGCAGAGGTTGGAGACTGTGGTTTAGAAGGACTGTTGCAGAGAGCAGATGTTGGAGACTGATGTGCAGAAGGATCATTGCAGAGAGAAGAGGTTGGAGACTAGGGTGCAGAAGGCATGTTACAGAGAGCAGAGTTTGGAGACTGGGGTGAAGAAGACTTGTTACAGAGAGTAGAGGTTGGAGACTGGGGTGCAGAAGGATTGTTGCACACAGCAGAGGTTTTAGAATGAGGCTCAAAAGGACTCATATAGAGAGCAGAGTTTGGAATCTGAGGTGCAGAAGGACTGTTACAGAAAGCATAGGTTGGCAATTGGGGTGCAGCAGGACCGTTATAGAGAGAAGAGTTCGGAGACTGCAGTACTGAAGAACTGTTAGAGAGAGCAGAGTTTGGAGACTTTGGTGCAGAAGGATCGCTGTAGAGAGCAGATGTTGGAGACTATGGTGCAGAGGGACAGTTACAGAGAGCAGACAATGGAGACTGAGATAAAGAAGGATTGTTACAGAGAACAGAGGTTGGAGACTGCGTTACAGAAGAACCATTACAGAGAGCAAAGGTTGGAGACTAAGGTTCAGAAGGACTTTCACAGAGAGCAGAGTTTGGATACTGGGGTGCAGACGGACTGTTACAGAGAGGAGAGTTTAGAGAAATTGATGCAAAAGGATCTTACAAAGAGCAGAGTCTGGAGACTGGGGTACAGAAGGACTGTTGCAGAGAGCAGAGGTTGGAGAATGAGATTCAGAAGGATCGTTGCAGAGAAAAGAGGTTGGAGACTGCTGTTTAGAAGACTGATATAGAGAGCAGAGTTTCGAGATTGGGGTGCAGAAGAACTGTTTCAGAGAGCAGAGGTTGGAAACTGGGGTGCAGTAAGCCTATTACAGAGAACAGAGGTTGGAGACTTAGGGGCAGAATGACTGTTACAGAGATCAGCGTTTGGAGACTGAGGTGCAGAAGGATTGCTAAAGAGAGAAGAGGTTGGATACTAGGTGGTGAAGGACTGTTACAGAGTGCAGAGTTTGGAAACTGTGGTTCAGAAGGATCGTTGCAGAAAGCAGAGGTTGGAGACTAAGGTGCAGAAGAATCGTTACAGAGAGCAGAGTTTGGAGACTGGGGTCAGAAAGACAGTTACAGAGAGCACAGTTTGGAGACTGGGGTGCAGAAGAAATGTTGCATTGAGCATAGATTGGAGACTGTGTTACAGAAGTACTGTTGCAAAGAGCAGAGGGTGGAGACTGAGGTGCAGAAGGAATGTCACCTAGAGCAGAGTTTGGAAACTGGGGTGGAGAACGATGTTACAGAGAGCAGAGGCTGGAGACTGGGGTCAGAATGAATGTTGCAGAGAAAAGACGTTGGAGACTGAGGTGCAGTAGGATCGTTGCTGAGAGCAGAGGTTGGAGACTGAGGTGCAGAAGGATTGCAACAGAGAGCAGAGTTTGAAGACCTTGGTGCAGTAGGATAGTTACAGAGAGCACAAGTTGGAGACTGGGGTGCAGAAGAAATTTCGAAGAGAGCAGAGATTGGAGACTGGTGTGCAGAAGGACTGTAGCAGAGAGCAGATGTTGGAGACTGGGGTGTAGAAAGACTGTTGCAGAGAGCAGACGTTGAAGACTGGGATGCAGAAGGATCGTTGCAGAGAGCAGATGTTGGACACTGGTGTGAAGAAGGACTTTTGCACAGAGCAGAAGTTTGAGACTGGGGTTCAGAAGGACTGTTGCGGAGAGCAGAGTTTGGAGACTGAGGTGCAGAAGGACTGATACAGAGAGCAGAGGTTTCAGACTGGATTGCAGAATAACTGATACGGAAAGTAGAATTTGGAGACTGGGGTGCAGAAGGATTGTTACAGAGAGCCGATATTTTAGCCTGGGCTGCAGAAGGACTGCTGCAGAGAACAGAGGTTGGATACTGGGGTGCAGAAGGGCCGTTGCAGAGAGATGAGGTTGGAGACTGAGGTGCAGAATGATTGTTACAGAGAGCTAAATTTGGAGAACGGGGTGGAGAAGGATCTCACTGAAAACAGAGGTTGGAGACTGGGGTGCAGAAGAACTGTTGCAGAGAGCAGAGGTTGGAGACTGAGTTGCAGAAAAATCGTTGCAGAGAGGAGGTTGGATACTGGGGTGCAGAAGGATTGTTACAGATAGCACCGTTTGAAGACTGGGGTTTAGAAAGATTGTTGCAGAGAGCAGGGTTTCAGACTGTGGCTTAGTAGGACTGTTACAGAGAGCAGAGTTTGGAGTTTGAGGATCAGAAGGACTGTTTCAGAAAACAGAGGTTGGCAATTGGAGTGAAGAACTACCGTTATAGAGAGAAGAGGTTGGAGACTGCGGTACAGAAGGACTGTTACAGTGAGCAGAGTTTAAAGACTGGGTTGCGAAGGAGAGTTACACAGAGCAGACGTAGGAGACAGAGGTGCAATAGGATTATTACAGAGAGCAGATGTCTGAGACTGGGATGCAGAAGGACTGTCACAGAGAGCACAGGTTGGAGACTGGGGTGCAGAAGAAATGTTGCAGAGAGCAGAGTTTGGAGACTTGTGTGCAGAACGACTGATACAGAGAGAAGAGAATGGAGACTGGGGTGCAGCAGAACCGTTACATATTGTAGAGGTTGGATACTGAGGTGCAGAAGGACTTTTACAGAGAGGAGAAGTTGGAGACAGGAATGTCAAAGAATTCTTACAGAGAGCAGAGGATGGAGACTGGGGTGCAGAAAGAGTGTTACAGAAAGCAGAGTTTAGAGATTGGGGTTCAGAAGAACTGTTACAGAAAGCAGAGGTTGGAGACTGTGGTGCAGAAGGCCTGTTACAGAGAGCTGAGTTTGGATATGAGGTGCAGAAGGATCCTTACAGAGAGCAAAAGTTGGACACTGATGTGCAGAAGGACTGTTACAGAGAGCAGAGCTTGGAGACTGGGGTGCAGAAGGACAGTTGCAGAGAGCAGAGGTTGGAGACTGGGATGCAGAAAGATCGTTGCAGAGAGCAGAAGTTGGAGACTGAAGTGCAGAAAGATATCTTCAAGAGTAGAGTTTAAAGACCGGGGTTCAGTAGGATAGTTTCAGAGAGCACAGGTTGGAGACTGGGGTGCAGAAGAAATGTTGAAGAGAGCAGAGGTTGGAGACTGGGGTGCAGAAGGACTGTAGCAGAGAGCAGAGTTTGGAGACTGGGGTATAGAAGGATCGTTGCAGAGAGAAGATGTTGGATACTGGGGTATAATAAGACGTTTGCAGAGAGCAGAGTTTGGACACTGGGGTGCAGAAAGACTGTTGCAGAGAGCAGAGTTTGGAGACTGAGGTGCACAAGGACTGTTACAGACAGCATAGGTTTTAGACTGGGGTGCAGAATAAGTAATACGGAAAGTAGAGTTTGGAGACTGGGGGCAGAAACACTGTTGCAGAGAGCAGAGTTTGTAGCCTGGGGTGTATAAGGACAGCTGCAGAGAACAGAGGTTGGATACTGGGGTGCACAAGGGCCGTTGCAAAGAGATGATGTTGTAGACTGAGGTGCAGAATGACTGTTACAGAGAGAAAAGTTTGGTGAACGGGGTGCAGAAGGATCTTACAGAGAGCAGACGTTGGATACTGGGATACAGAAGGATTGTTGCAGAGAGCAGAGGTTGGAGACTGGGGTGTAGAAAGCCTTTTGCAGAGAGCAGAGTTTGGAGACTGGGTAGCAGAAGACCTGTTACAGAGAGCAGATGTTGGTGACTGGGGTGCAGAAGGATTGTTACAGATAGCACAGTTCGGAGACTTGGGATTAGAAGGATTGTTGCAGATAGCAGAAGTTTCAGACCGAGGCTTAGAAGGACTGTTACAGAGAGCAGAGTTTGAAAATTGGGGGCAGAAGGACCGTTATAGAGAGAAGAGTTTGGAGACTGTCATACAGAAGGACTGTTACAGAGAGCAGAGGTCGGAGACTGGGGTGCAGAAGGACCATTGCAGAGAGCAGTTGTGGGAGACTGGGATGCAGAAGAATCGTTGCAGAGAACAGAGGTTGGAGACTGAGGTGCAGAAAAATCCCTAAGAGAGCAGAGTTTGGAGACCGGGGTGCAGTAGGATAGTTTCAGAGAGCACAGGTTGGAGACTGGGGTGCAGCAGAAATGTTGCAGAGAGCAGAGGTTGGAGACTGGGGTGCAGAAGGACTGTAGCCGAGATCAGATATTGGAGACTGGGGTGTAGAAGGACTATTGCAGAGAGCAGACGTTGGAGACTGGGATTCAGAAAGATCGTTGCTGAGAGCAGATGTTAGATACTGGGGTATAATAAGACGTTTGCAGACAGCAGAGGTTTGAGACTGTGATGCAGATGGACTGTTGCAGAGAGCAGAGGTTGGAGACTGAGGTTCAGAAGGACTGTAACAGAGAGCAGAGGTTTTAGACTGGGGTGCAGAATAACTGATACGGAAAGTAGAGTTTGGAGACTGTGGTGCAGAAGGACTTTTACAGAGAGCAGATTTTGTAGCCTGGGGTGCAGAAGGACAGCTACAGAGAACAGAGGTTGGATACTGAGTTGCACAAGGGCCGTTGCAGAGAGATGAGGTTGGAGACTGAGGTGCAGAATGACTGTTACAGAGAGCAAAGTTTTGAGAATGGGGTGCAGAATGATCTTACAGAGAGCAGACGTTAGAAACTTAGATGCAGAAGGTTCGTTGCAGAGAGCAGAGGTTGGAGTCTGAGGTGCAGAAAGATCGCTACAGAGAGCAGAGTTTGGAGACCAGGGTGCAGTAAGATAGTTTCAGAGAGCACAGGTTGGAGACTGGAGTGCAGAAGAAATGTTGCAGAGAGCAGAGGTTGGAGACTGGGGTGCAGAAGGATTGTAGCAGAGAGCAGAGGTTGGAGACTGGGGTGTAGAAGGACTATTGCAGAGAGCAGACGTTGGAGACTGGGATACAGAAAGATCATTGCTTAGAGCAGATGTTGGATACTGGGGTATAATACGACGTTTGAAGAGAGCAGAGGTTGGAGACTGTGGTGCAGATGGACTGTTGCAGAGAGCAGAGGTTGGAGACTGAGGTTCAGAAGGACTGTAACAGAGAGCAGAGGTTTTAGACTGGGGTGCAGAATAACTTATATGGAATGTAGAGTTCGGAGACTGGGGTGCAGAAGGACTGTAACAGAGAACAGAGTGTGTAGCCAGGGGTGCAGAAGGACAGCTGCAGAGAACAGAGGTTGGATACTGAGGTGCACAAGAGCCGTTGCTGAGAGATGAGGTTGGAGACTGAGGTGCAGAATGACTGTTACAGAGAGAAAAGTTTGGAGAATGGGGTGCAGAAGGATCTTCCAGAGAGCAGACGTTAGAGACTTGGATGCAAAAGAATCGTTGCAGAGAGCAGAGGTTGGAGACTGGGGTGTAGAAGGACTTTTGCAGCGAGCAGAGGTTAAAGAATGGGGTGGAGAAGGCCTGTTACAGAGACCAGAGTTTGGAGACAGGGTTGCAGAAAACCTGTTACAGAGAGCAGATTTTGGAGACTGGGGTGGAGAAGGATTGTTACAGGTAGCACAGTTTGGAGACTGTTGTTTACAAGAATTGTTGCAGAGAGCAGAAGTTTCAGACTGAGGCTTAGAAGGACTGTTACAGAGAGCAGAGGTTGGAAATTGGGGTGCAGAAGGAGCGTTATAGAGAGAAGTGGTTGGAGACTGGGGTGCAGAAGGACTGTTACAAAGAGCACAGGTTGGAGACTGGGGTGCAGAGGAAATGTTGCAGAGAGTAGAGTTTGAAGACTTGGGTGCATTAGGACTTTGGGAGAGAGCAAAGTTTGGAGACTGTGGTGCAGAAGGTCTGATACAGAGATCAGAGGTTGGAGACTGGGGTGCAAAAGGACAGTTGCCGAGAGCAGATTTGGAGACTTGGGTAGAGAAGAATCGTTGCAGAGAGAAGAGGTTGGAAACTAATGTGCAGAAGGATCGTTACACAGAGCAGATTTTGGTTACTGGGGTGTAAAAGGACTGCTGCAGAGAGCAGAGGTTCGAGACTGAGGTGCAAAAGGACTGATACAGAGAGCAGATGTTGGAGACTGTGTTTCAGAAGTACTGTAGCAGAGAGCAGAGGTTGGAGACTGAGGTGAAGAATGATCGTTGCAGAGAGCAGAGGTCGGAGACTTAGGTGAAGTATGATCGTTGCAGAGAGCAGAGGTTGGAGACTAGGTTGCAGAAGACCTGTTACAGAGAGCAGATGTTGGGGACTGGGGCACAGAAGGATTGTTACAGATAGCACAGTTTGTAGACTGGGGTTTAGAAGGATTGTTGCAGAGAGCAGAAGTTTCAGACTGAGGCTTAGAAGGACTGTTACAGAGATCTGAGTTTGCAAATTGGGGAGCAGAAGGACCGTTATAAAGAGAAGAGGTTGAAGACTGCCATACAGAAAGACTGTTACAGAGAGCAGAGGTTGGAGACTGGGGTGCAGAAGGACCATTGCAGAGAGCAGATGTGGGAGACTGGGATGCAGAAGGATAGTTGCAGAGAGAAGAGGTTGGAGACTCAGGTGCAGAAGGATCGCTACAGAGAGCAGAGTTTGGAGACCGGGTTTCAGTAGGATAGTTTCAGAGAGCACAGGTTGTAGACTGGGGTGCAGAAGAAATGTTGCAGAGAGCAGAGGTTGGAGACTGGGGTGAAGAAGAACTGTAGCAGAGAGTAGAGGTTGGAGACTGGGGTGTAGAAGGACTGTTGCAGAGAGCAGACGTTGGAGACTGGGATGCAGAAAGATCGTTGCAGAGAGCAGATGTTGGATACTGGGGTATAATAAACGTTTGCAGAGAGCAGAGTTTGGAGACTGGGAAGGACTGGGGTGCAGAGGAGGAGGTTGGAAACTGGGGTGCAGAAGGACTGTTACAGATAGTACAGTATCGGGACTGGGTTGCAGAAGGATCTTACAGAGATCAGTTTGGAGACAGAGGTGCAGAAGAAGTGTTACAAGATCAGAGGTTTAAGACTGGAGTGCAGAAGGATTGTTGCCGAGACCAGCGTTTTCAGACTGAGGTGCAGAAATACTGTTGCAGAGAGCAGATGTTGGATCCTGGGGTGCAGAAGGATCGCTGCAGAGAGCAGAGGTTGGAGAGGTGGATGTAGAAGGCCTATTAAAGAGAGCAGAGTTATAAGACTGGGGTGCAGAAGGCCTGTTACAGAGAGCAGACTTTTGAGATTGGGGTGCAGAAGGACTGTTACAGAGAGCAGAGTTTGGAGAATTGGTTGCAGAAGGATCTTACAGAGAGCAGAGTTTGGAGACTGAGGTGCAGAAGGACTTTTACAGAGAGTAGTGTTTGGAGACTGTGGAGCAGAAGGAATGTTGTATAGAACAGAGGTTGGAGACTGATATCCAGACGAATTGTTACAGAGATCACAGGGTGGAGACTGGAGTGCAGAAGGAGTGTTACAGAGAGCAGAGTTTCGAAATTGGGGTGCAGCAGAACTGTTACCGAGAGCAGAGCGTGGAGACTGGGGTGCAGAGGACTGTTGCAGAGTGTAGAGTTTGGAGACGGAGGTGCAGAAGAACTGTTACAGAGAGCAGAGTTTGGAGACTGGGGTGCAGAAAGACTAATACAGAAAGTAGAGGTTGGAGACTGGGGTGTAGAAGGGCCGTTACAGAGAGCAGAGTTTGGAAACTGCTGTACAGAAGGACTGTTACAGGGAGCAGAGGTTGGAGACTGGGGTTCTAAAGGATCATTGCAGAGAGCAGATGTTGTATACTGTTTTGCAGAAGTATCTTACAGAGAGCATAGTTTGGAGACTGAGCTGCATAAGGACTGTTACAGAGACCAGTGGTTGAAGACTGGCGTGCAGAAGGATCGTTGCAGAGAGCAGAGGTTGGAGACTGAAGTGCGGAATGATTGTTTAGGAGAGCAGAGTTTTGAGAATATTGTGGAGAACGATACTTACAGAGAGCTGATTTTGGAGACTGTGGTGCAGAAGGACAGTTACAGAGAGCACAGGTTGGAGACTTGGGTGCAGAAGAAACGTTGCAGAGAATAGAGGTTTGAGACTAGGTTGCAGAAGGACTGTTACAGAGAGCAGAGGTTGTAGACTGAGGTGCAGAAGGACTGTTACAGAGAGCAGAGCTTGGAAACTGAGGTACAGAAGAACAGATACAGAAATCAGACTTTGGAGACTGTGGTGCAGAAGGACTGTTGCAGGGAACAGAATTTGGAGACTGGGGTGCAGAAGGACCGATGCAGAGAGCTGAAGTTGGAGATTTAGGGGCCTAAGATTGTTACAGAGAGCAGAGGTTGGATACTGGGGTGCATATGGACTTATACAGAGAACAGAGGTTTGAGACTGAGGTGCAGAATAACTGTTGCAGAGAGTAGAGGTTGGAAACTGAGGTACAGAAAGATCGTTGCAGAGAGAAGAGGTTGGAGACTGGAGTGCAGAAGGCCTGATACAGAGAGGAGAGTTTGAAAACTGGAGTGCAGAAGGTGTTTTACAGAGAGCAGAGATTGGAGACTGGGGTGCAAAAGGACTGTTACAGATAGCACAGTTCATAGACTGGGGTACAGAAGAATCGTTGCAGAGAGCAGAGGTTTCAGACTGAGGTGCAGATGGACTGTTACAGAGAGCATAAGTTGAAGTCTGAGGTGCAGAAGCACTATTATAGAAAGAAGAGTTTGGCAATTGGGGTGCAGAAGGACCGTTACAGAGAGAAAAGTTGGAGACTGCGGTACAGAAAGACTGTTACAAAGAGCAGAGTTTGGAGACTGGGGTGCATAAGGACCATTGCAGAGAGCAGAGGTTGGAGACTGGGATGCAGAAGGACTGTTACAGAGAGCAGAGGTCAGAGACTGAGGTCCAGAAGAATCGTTACAGAGAGCAGAGTTTGGAGACTGAGGTTCAGAAGGACTTTTACAGAGAGCAGAGGTTGGAGACTGGGGTGCAGAAGGATTTTTAAAGAGAGTAGAGGATGGAGACTGGGTTGCATAAGGAGTATTACATAGAGAAGAGTTTGGAGATTCTGGTTCAGAAGAACTGTTAAACAGAGCAGAGTTTTGAGACTGGGTTTCAGAAGGATTGTTACAGAGTGCAGAGGTTTGATTCGGGTGCAGCAGGACTGTAACACAGAGTAGAGCTTGAAGACTGGGTTGCAGAAGAACTGTTACAGAAAGCAGAGGTTAGAGACTGAAGTGCAGAAGGCCTGTTACAGAAAGCATTGGTTGGAGACTGAGGTGCAGAAAGATCATTACAGAGAGCAGAGGTTGGATACTGAGTTTCAGAAGGACTGTTACAAAGAGCAGAGGTTTAAGATTGAGTTGCAGAAAGATTTTTACAGAGAGCAGAGGTTAGAGACTGAGGTGCAGAAGGACTGTTACAGAGAGCAGAGTTTGAAGACTGGGGTGCAGAAGTATCGTTGCAGAGAGCAGAGGTTGGAGACTGAGGTGCAGGAGGATATTAAAGAGAGCAAAAGTTGGAGACTGGGGTGCAGAAGCACAGTAACAGAGAGCATCAGTTGGATACTGGGGTGCAGAAAAAATGTTGAAGAGGGCATATATTTGTGACTGGGATGCACAAGGACTGTTACGGAGAGCAGAGTTTGGAGACTGGGATGCAGATCGACTGATACACAAAGCAGATTTTGGAGACTGGGGTGCGGAAGCACCGTTACAGAGAGCAGAGTTTGGAGACTGAGGTATAGAAGGACTGTTACAGAGAGCAGAGGTTGGAGACTGGGGTGCAGAAGTTTTGTTACAGAGAGCAGAGGTTGGATACTGGGGTGCAGAAGGACTGTTACAGAGAGCAGAGTTTGGAGACTGGGGTGCAGAAGGACTGTTGCAGAGGGCAGATGTTGGAGACTGAGGTGCAGAATGATCGTTTCAGAGAGAAGAGTTTTCAGACTGAGGTGCAGAATGACTGTTGCAGAGAGCAGATGTTCGAGCCCGGGGTGCGGAAAGAGTATTTCAGACAGCAGAACTTGGAGACTGGGGTAGAGAAGGATTGTTGCATGGAGAAGAGGTTGTAGACTGGGGTGCAGAAGGACTGTTATAGAGAGCAGAGGTTTTAGACTTGGGTGCAGAAGGCCTGGTACAAAGAGCAGAGCTTTGACACTGTGGTGCAGAATGATTGCTGATAGCTGGTGAGCCTCCTTCTGGACACCTTCTTTTCCGCACAGTCCAACAGGCCCTCTCTCCTCACCCTGCTCTCTTTTGGCTTTGTGAGTACCTGTGACTTCCACAGTCACTCTAAGCCATGACTTCCAGGCCTATCTCCTGGGAACCTGTTTCGCTGCCTCCTGGAATCTCCTTGGGGAGACCCCGCAGGTACCCAGACTCCAGGCCCAACCACCTTTCCTTATTTCCTCTCCCCAGACACGCTCCTTCTCACTTTTTTTAATGTTTTAATGAGTGATCCCACTGCCACTCAGCTACCCCACAGACCACGTGCCCTCTTGTGTTTTTGTCACCAGGACTTTAAAGTGCTCCATCCAGGGCTCCTCTTCAGAGCTTTTCCCCAAGCTCCAAATGTCACATCTTCATTTACCAGATATTTCCTTTTAATCTTGTTTTGGAACCCAATTACTCTCCCTGACTACATGAAGGTATTCTAACCATAGCACATGGACTTTAGAGACTATTATGGCTAAAAAATAAGGTATAACCCCACCCAAACTCAGGGTCAGCCACAATAGAAGTGTTCAGAGGTGAAATGATTAGACTGTGAGACTTGTGACCTAATCTGTGGATCCATTCATTTTGTGGGTTAATTATCTGAAAGGCCCACTGTACTGAGAGGAGTGTGGGCAGCTGGAGTGTGGCTGGGGACATGAGTTGGAGAATCACATCTTGTCTCCTGTGAACTGTCTCCACCTGTCCCCTCCCCCGCCCCAACCTTCTGGCTGCCATGAGCTAGGGAAACTTCCCCCCTTGTTCCCTTCCACCTTGGCGTCCCACCTCATCTCAGGCCGGCAGCAATGGGTCAGCTGGCCCCAGACCAAACCTCCAACCCAGGAGGCCAGAGTGCATCTCCTCCTCTGGGTTGTTCTGGTCAGCCACAGGCTGACCAGAACAACCCAGAGGAGGAGATGCACTCTGGCCTCCTGGGTTGGAGGTTTGGTCTGGGGCCAGCTGACCCATTGCTGCGGCCTGAGATGAGGTGGGACGCCAAGGTGGAAGGGAACAAGGGGGGAAGTTTCCCTAGCTCATGGCAGCCAGAAGGTTGGGGCGGGGGAGGGGACAGGTGGAGACAGTTCACAGGAGACCAAGATGTGATTCTCCAGCCGTCCTGGTCCTCCAGCCCAACCTCCTGCTGCCCACTGAGTAGAGAAGAGAGATTTTCTGAGGACCCTGTTAGAAGTCCACTCTAATTTTTTTTTAAAGAGCACACTCAGAGGGCATGTTTCAGGCAGTCCTTCACATGCGTCTTTGAGAAATCACACTCACAATGATTTTTGTGATTCTCTCCCAGGCTCCAATAACCACCTCTCTACTCCCTACTTCTCTGAGATCAACTTTTTAGCTTCCACAAAGAAGTAAAAAACTGCTATTTATTTTTATGTGTCTGGCTTATTTCACTTAATATAATTTCTCCCATGAGCTAGTTTTAAATAGAAACTACACAACAAATTCTTTTATGTCAGATTTATATTTTATTCTGAAGAGATAATTCGAAATTGTCACATATGTTTATGTATGATAATGTTCATTAAAATATTTATAGGACTGAAGATGATCCGAATGTTTAGCCAAAGGGGAGAGATTAAGTTTATTTAAGAGAGATGTAGGTTTATTGATCATCTCAATAGATGCAGAAAAAGCATTTAACAAAATATAGCATGGCTACCTGTCAAAGCAGTAGAAACACTAGGGACAGAAGGAACTTTGTAAAAGCATTGTAAAAGCTATCTATGCTAAACCCAAGGCAGCATCATTCTAAGTGGAGAAAGGTTGAAAGCATTCACTCTAAAAACTGGAAAAAGACGGGGTGCCCCCTCTTTCACCACTTCTATTCAACTTCATAATTGAAATTGCCAGAGCCATTGGACAAAAGAAAGAAATTAAAGGTATACAAATATGTCAATAAGAATTCATAACTTATTCTTTGCTGATAGGATCGTGTCATCTTCTTAAATTTTTTATTAGAGCATAATAGTTATACATAGAAGTTGGGTTGATTTGGAAAAGATCCTACGTGCATGGAATCTGATTTACTCCATTCAGTCCCCACCTCCCATCTCCCTTTCCTTCCCGACCCCATTCTCCTTTCTCTACTGATCTTTCTTTGGGTCATTTATTTGTTTATTTCTGACTGGTGCTTTCTACATATACATACAGGTGCAGTCCCCTGTTTTAGACTTCCACGTGCACATAACATGATCTGCGTAAAGACTTTTCACATTTCCTCCTTTTCCAAACCTCTCCACCCTCTCATTCTCCTTCTACTCCACTGATCTTCCCTGCATACTTAAGATAGCCAGTCCAACCCCACTTCATCAACTTCTTTCCTCTATTTTGCTCTGGCCCTGATAATTTCAGCATTGTACAGGAATAGTTAACTTCTGCCTTTCCGAACACAGAGATCAAGATTGATGTAAAATGAGAAAAACTCTACATTGGAAAACACTGAAGGCAACACTGACTCATTCTGCAGATGATAACTCTGCTTTGTAAAAGTTTTTCTTAACATTTGCAATGAAAATGAACTTCTCCAAAAATCCTATGTTTACATAAAAGGACAACAGGAGACAGAGATTACTGAGACAGTGAGAAATGACTTCACACCATGATGAGGTCGAATGGCTTTCTTTTGGCTTCTAGAAATTCTCTGGTTACTCCCATGCACCATCACCCCTGCAAATGTGTGAGGCTCCATGGGTCTGCTTCCCTGAGACCAATCCCACAGGTTATCAGTCTTCAGGCTGCTTTTCATTCGATATTATTTACCATGTTGCTGCAGATTAACAAGCCTGTTTGTGGTGCTCTCAGTCCATTTTCATCATGGTCTCTTTTTCTCTGTTTTGTAGCTATGACAACATTGGAAATGAGCAATCAATCATTTGTCACTGAATTAATCTTCTTGGGATTTTCCAACCACTCCAACCTACAGGGCTGGTTCTTCCTGCATTTTCTGGTCATTTACCTGACTACTATTCTGGGGAACATGCTCATAATAGTGGCCACCAGGGTCAGTCCTCCTCTCCACACTCCAATGTACTTTTTCCTCAGCAATTTGAGCTTCTTGGACGTCTGCTACACATCCACCACCATCCCAGTACTGCTGGTGAACTTCTTCTGGGAGAAGAAGACCATTTCTTGAGGGCTGCCTTTCCCAGATCTTCTTCTTGGTGACAAGTGCTTGCACAGAAGGCATCTTACTGGCTGTGTGGCCAGTATGTCTGCTGTGTGGCCACCTGCCGTCCTCCTCAGTACCCAGTCATCATGAGTGTGAAGGTCTGTGTTAGCCTGGTGACTGGGTCCTGGCTGTGTGGGCTGGTGAATTTGGTCACACACACGGTGCTGGCCATCACAGTCACTCTGTGTGAACCCCACCAGATCAGCCACTTTCTCTGTGACACCCCATTTCTTCTGAATCTCTTTTCTCAGACACCTCTGTCAACGAGTCTGTGCTCCACGTTGTCAGTGCCACCATGGGCCTGAGCCCCTGCCTCTTCACTGCAGGCTCTTATGCACTCATCATGGCGGCCATCCTGGGGATTCCCTCTGCTGAGGGCAGGAGGAAGGCCTTCTCCACCTGTGCATCCCTCCTCACTGTCGTGGTGGTCTTCTATGGAACAGCCAACTTCCACTATGACAGGCCCAGAGAAGGCTGGACACAGACACCCTAGTCTCTGTGCTCTTCTGTGTGGTGACCCCCATTTTGAAGCCCATCATTCACAGCCTGAGAAGCAACGAGATCCAGAGTGCCCTGAGGAAGCTTGCTGGGAGACAGACTGTACAGTGAGATTAGAACTAGATGATGGTTTCATTCTAGGAAATGTCTTAGTTGTTGAAATATGTGAAATCTTCAGCAGCAATTACAAGAGCGCTCTCTCCATACACAGTGTCTCATGACCACTGTGGTGCCCCTCCAACCAGGGGAAGCACACTGTGCTAAGTATGTGACACATTGTGACCTCACCTGGGTTCTGTAATCCACAGGTATTTCAGAATATTTTTATTACTTTTCTCTCAAAAAAAAAGCCTATACAAAAAGCAGTCAATCTCCTTTCCCCCAATATTGCAGCTCTAGCCAACACTAGTAAATGTGAAGTGCTATGTGCAATGTGACTTTGACTTTCATTTTCCTAATGGATCTTGATTCTAAGTTTTAAATAAACACCATTTCTTTGTTTCTCCTTCACATGTGGAAAGACCCATGTATACACTGAAGATTCGGTGGATATTTTTAATGAAGTAATACCATATACGCCTTTTGGATCTGACTCCTTTCACTTAGGATGTTTGCAATTTTCAGTTATATTGTAGCTTGTATAAGTATTTTAGTTTATTCCTCCTTATTGTGACTGATTTCCATCTTATGAAAATGCCACATTACTTTGTTTATTTCCCACTGGATAGTAATTTTTACTTTGTGTCTGTGTGGGTGTCGTACTGCAGATTGAACCCGGAGCCTCCTGCACACTAAACAATGTTCTACCACTAAGCCAAAGCCCAACCCTTTTAAAAATTTTGTTTTGAGACAGGGTCTTGTAAATTTGCCCAGGTTGTCTCTGAATTTGTGATCCTCCTTCCTCAACTTCTTGTGTAGCTAGATTACAGACCTGCCTGGTCATTTTCACTTTTTGACTAATATGAATAAGATTTGTATATATAATATGAACATTATACATAATATGAACATTATATGAACATTCATGTACAAATCATTGGTGGACAACTTTTTTATTTATCTTGAGTTTGTAAGTAGGAGTGGAAGAGGTGGATCGTTAACTCCATATTTAACTTTCTGAGGAAGTTCCAGATCATTTTCAGACCAGTGGAACCAGCTTACCTCATTATTGAGAGTGGTGAATAAAGCTTCTGATTTCCTCACTCCCTTAACAACACATCATTATTATTCCTTTTACTGTGACGACCCTGGAATGTGTGAAGTGCTTTATCAAATGTGCTTTAGCTTTGCCTTTCCCTGATGGCTAATCATTCTAAGATCTTTTAGGAGTACTGTTAATGTGTCTCTCCTAAGCATGAGGAAAACCCCATTGTATTATGGAAAATTTTAAGTTTTAGAGACTTACCTCTTTATCTAATACTTTTATTTTTATTTTTGTGCAGTAAAATACTACAAGACTTTCAAGCTTGTTGTCTTTTCTCCATCTGTGCCCGAAAGAGCTGTTTGATGACACTTCTTTTTCCCCCTACTTTTAAACTCCATAGCAAACAATTTCTTCACCAGGTCATGAGCATCAGCAGGATCATAAAATTAAGGGGCACAAAGTCATACAGGATTTGGTAAGGGATCAGCCCTTAGCAGGAGTGGATCAGCTGAAGATACTGGGGATGCTTTTAATATTGTGGCTTCTGATATCTGTCCATCTGGCAAAGTATGTAACATGAAGGAAAAATTTCATATGCCGTGCGAAATCCATCCCAATAAGTGTACACCCACCCTGAACCCTTCTCTCCCTAGCGGGAAGGGAAGGCAGTCTTGAGGTTTCAGCCACCCACAACTTCTTAGCAGAAATCTCACTCTGAACTTCGCTCACCCACATCCCAGAAGAGAGAGGACGCTGATTTTCTCGCTGCATTCTGGGAACAGGTGATTGCCAAGACATTAATGAATCCAACAGCGAATTAACTGCTTTCCATTGTTGCAGTTGAACTCAAGCCGTTGACCTTGAGTTGTGTTTGCAAACTGAGGAGTCCCAGAGCAGCTGCAGAGGAAAGGTTCGATGCATATTCCCAACTGGTCGTCCCCAGACCTCTATAAATGTCCATCACAGGAAAATGAATTGTGAGATATCAGAGGATTTCGACTTCTTCATGAGGCCACAGATATGAGAGAGGCAACTTTAAGAATAACAGGTCCGTTTTGTGGTGAATGGAGACCAACAGCCAGTTTTACCAAGAGCTTCCTTTGCAGTCCAGGTCCTAGTATGGAGAGCAGCAAAGGCCACACAAAAACCAGAAATCTACGCCTCTTTGTGAGAGTTTCTGGAAAGTACTTTATTTACCATCACAATTTTCAAAAACACTACCCCAGAATCAGGATACACCTACACCTTAAAAACATTACAGAATATTGTACATATTTTCATTACCATTTTGATGGCATTTATGTAATGACCTATCATAGCACCTTTTCTATGTGTGTCTAACTTTCCACAATACTACTTGTATTGCCAGAGTAGAAATAACTTCAGAGGTTATCACAAAACCTGAGGGATTTAGCATGATGCCTCCAGTACTGGAAGAAAACCCTAAACATGACCAGAAACCCTGGTATGCCTAAATTCCTTAAGTGAGATGATGTGTTTGGAAAATTACTTATGGTAAACAATAGATAATGCTAAGTGTTAATCCTCTGCTTTTGATGAGCAGGACAGAAGGGAATAATTTTTAGGGAGAAAGTATAGGGACACATTCCCATTATGATACAATATAGCATAACAATAGACCTACCTAAATATCTGTTTAAATAAAAATCATTATTGTAGAAGAAGTTATGTTTAGAAATTTATTAATTCACTAACTAGGGGTTTTCATCTTTATCTTACAACACATGGATGCTTGGGAGGGGAGTTGCAAGCAATTTATTAATTGTAATAGATCCCTGAAGTTTGTGAGTAATCTACTTCATACACAACTCTCCTCCTTTAGAAATATTATATTTTGGGGTCAATCATAAGTGACTTCATTCTCGGTCACCTGACTTTGAGATGATTGATTGGGAAAGAAAGATGCAGAGCTGCTTGTTCTGTGGGAACTGCGCCGATGGTTTCCATAAGGGATATGTTTAGGAGACAGGAGATACTGAGTTCCTCAGAAGCCGCTGGGCTATGCTGCCTCACTTATGCCTACAGAGGCTTTATTTTTCTCAGCAAGATATCTGCACCAGAACCACTGAACAGAAATGTCCTCTCGCCTCTGTCAAGTCTCTGTTAGATCCTTTAGGTCCCACACAGTACCGTCTTTAAAGAATCTTTTAAAAACTCTGCTCCATGGATGTAATTGACAGACCTTCTTAATTCTTCAAACATTTACTGAGTGCAAATTTACACAAGGTGTTGCCCTAGTGTTTAGAACACAATTGAGAGGCCCAACTAGGACCTGGAGGAGCGCATATTCAAGAATGAATGAGGGGCTTTGAAAAGTATTAAGTGCTCCATTCCCAGAGCTTCCCAAGCAAACACTAAGGGAAAATAATAATTATTTGTAGATTAAATAGAATTGTTATCAAGTTTCCTGCACATATTGAGTTCATCGTCCCATTAGATTGTAAGTTGGTTGAAGGACAGTGTCGGAGACGAGCTCCAACAGGGGTTCTCAGGAGACGAATGGATGGTGAGGAGTCAGCGAAAGAGGGGGTGGAGAAACAACACATACACCAAAGTGAAGGTGTTGATCCCAATCTTTACTTGTGAAGTTGATCATATATACTTTTCATTTTGGCAGGCTTACAGTAATTTGTCATTACAAAATAGGAATCATTATTCAAACAAAACAAAATATTACATAGCTACAATTAGAATAGAAGAATGTATCTTGGCTTATGCATAAGCAAGCATTTGTACTTTCAGTTCGAGTTTTGCTTTGAGCTGTTTCTGCTTAGTTAACTTTCAATAATAGTTACAAATGTCCCAAACTATTGGCCTATACCTTGACTATTCTTTCTTGACTTACTGACTGGAACCGGTGCCATGGTTACGGCAAGTAGTTGATTTGTTATTACTTGTAATCAACCAAAGTAAGAGCACAAACCATTGTGCACAGAAACAAGAACAAGTTGCCCAGTACTAAGCACTAATCTATCTTCTTAACATTAATTTTCCTTCTCTAGATTTTAATTTAATTTCTCAAAAACTTCCTTGACAGGAATACAGGGAGTTTTTTTAGACATTAACAATTTACACTCCACAGCTGAATCATGGCATTTAGAGCAAACAGATCTATGCTTTAGAAGTAGTTGCATTAATTTGAAAAGTCATGATTTTTCCTTTATAATTAATGGTCATATGAGAAATCAAAACTGTACTTACTAAAGGAAAACAAAATAAATCAGCCCATTTCCAGAAACATACTGCGCTGCTCCAGAGGATAGATGCCTTGCGCCATCCACCTCAGTAGGGCCTTGCCATTGCCTGAGTCAGGAGAGGGGCGCAGCAGGACAGGGATCAGATCTTATCCTCTTTGGGTTTCTTAGTAAATCTGGCTTAGGACTAAATTAGACAGTGTATAGGAAAACAATTGGTTTGAATTGAAACTAACCACTACCAAGAACAGAAATTTTAAAATCCTAAATGGAAAAGAGAATTTTTTATTTTGAAGAATTTTATAACTAGAAGGCTCTGACATATCGTAAGAGGTAATAATGTTTCTTCCTTTTCCGCTTTATGCTAAAAGAAGCACAGGTGAAATAAAAAGAACTGAAAGAGCTGGCACAGTGGTGCACGCCTGTAACCTAGCAGCTCAGGAGGCTGAGGCAGTAGAATAGTGAATTCAAAGACAGCCACAGCAAAAACAAGGCACCAAAAAACTCAGTGAGACCCTGTCTCTAAATAAAATATAAAATAGGGCTGGGGATGTGGCTCAGTGGTCAAGCCCCTGAGTTCAATCTCCGGTAACTGCCCCCCTACACCCCTGCCCCAAAAAAACAAAACTGAAAGAGATATTAAATGCTGAATTGAGTGCTGAATCTCCAAGACAGGAGGGAGGCTTCTTTCTGGTGAATTTGTTAAGATTTTAAACCTACCAGTTAGGGGTAAGGGCATCCCTGCATGTTAGGTGAAAGATCCCAGTCTCCCCCAAAGTGTGTCCTTGGACTAGCATCACTGGGAACACTTGGAACTCACTGACTGAGGCCAACTGTTCTGCACAATGACCTCTAATCTTTCCCTCGGCTCCAAGTACCAACACCACATGGAAGGATATAAGGACAACTCTGGGCTAGGCCAGATAGCTCATAGATTTCACAGTAATAAATTCACATTGCCACTAGCACCTGAAATCATTCAGATATTTTTCTAAATAAATTGACCTTGTACTGTGTGTGTGTGTGTGTGTGTGTGTGTTTGTGTGTTTTAAGCAATTTACTGGGCAACATGAAAATTGGATTTAAAATTTTTAATCATTGCTTGTGCTATTGAGATCAAATAGGAATCATTTTTTCTGAGATGTGCATAAGGGTTTTCATGATCACACCATTCTTCCTCGTTTTGGTCATGCCCATTTTTTTTTTCATTTAAGGAAATGAATCCCTAAGGTTTGTCAGCAAAACATTTCATTTATTGCCAAAGCAAAAAAAAAAAAAAGTTCTTCTTTTAAGACTCTAGATTTATTTATTTCATTTTGTTTATATTTAGATTTTAAAATTAGTTGTGCTTAACTGAAGAACCGGCTTTCTATTAAAATTTAAATACTTTAAGCTTCTTAAGGCCCTGAGATTGGAATTTTAATGAAAGCTGTGTTGGCCTATTAATCATGTGTAAGGAATTATTAGAACCGAAGACAAGAATGTCCGGGAATGGAAGATAATAAGACAGTTTACTAATATATGGTATTAGCATAAGGTAACAAAGTATCACTACAAATAAGAGTTATTACATGATAAATTTTCTGAGTCAATTTCTTGTTTGTTTCTTAAATCATAATTGTTAATACATATTAAATGTACAAATTAATGTACATTATTCAAATTAAAGGGATTCATTTATGTTTCCCTACTTGCATTAATATACTGTGCATTAATTTCAATTCTTTTTTCTGTAAAATGGGGATAATAGGTTATATTATAGGGTGTTGTGTAAACCAAATAAGTTAATGCATGTAAAAGTCTTATAGGCATTTAATAAGTGTTAGGTATTTTTATCTAATGTGTGTCTCTATTCGTTACTCAATTTGAAAAATCCTGATTGGATTCAGGTATGTAAAAATTCATCTTTTCAAAGAAATTCACTGTTTTGATAGAATGGATTATTCAAAATTCAATCTAATTTTTACAGAAAACATGCCACTTTTAAACTACATTAAACAAGGTTATTAAAGTCAGGCATTTATGTGTATTGAAGCAATCTAAGAAGACTCACACTCAAATTATTTTTCTATGAAATATGCCCTAGATGATTATGATGATTATGGTTATTATTATTGCAGAGCAGAGGGTTTACTATTAAGTTGATCTAATTCCTATGCTGCATTATCTAAATTCTAAGGAGCAAGTACATATGGTGTCACAAAGTGTCATTCATGAGTTATGATTGTTAATAATGGATTCTAATGGTGACCATGATGATGATTCAATCTAATGCCCTACATTTATAAAGACCATAGAGGATAAGGAAAATTGTTTGCGTATCATCTTTCACCCTACCCCACACCCGTGACCTACAAGAAATTAGCCATTAAAACCAAGGAAAAACTTATATGTAGATAAAATTATATAAACATATATTGGGAGATTTTTTTAATGCCCCATGAAATTGTCCCTCCTGAACTGACCTTTATATTTAAGACCTTTACAATAGCAGACTGCACAACTTCAGAGATTGTATTTTTAAATCCCTGAACATTTACGTTTAGTTTTCCCTTTTACACATCCACAGACCATGTACTATTTTCTCATAGTAAAATCTGCTGGAACTGCCTTCTATGTGGAATTTTATTTCTTTTTCTGAAAACATCTAGATATCTACCTATAAAAGAGATTGTCATATTGATCTTTTTAATACGGGGAGTTAAAAGAAAGTACATGTCAGTGATTTCTAAATGACTTGAAGTTCATCCAGGTAGTTGATAGAGAAAAGAGAGAACGTAAGAAATGTCAAGTACATGTAGCTTCCAGCTCCATTTCAAAGTAGATTTACTGTAAATCAATGCTAATAAGGTAACCTCTTGTATAGGAAAATTATTTATAGAAAGCAATACCTACAACTGAACTAGATAGTGTTGTGTTTTTAGTCATTTCTAGATAAACTTTTACTACAATTTTCGTGAACACCAAGTATCACAAGAATCCCTACTTTCTCTATTTCCTTCTCTACTTTCTCTATTCTTCTGGGGGATTTCATATTCACCCTTTGCTGTAACAGTTGCCTTCAAGACAATGACTCCCAAATCCACACCTGCAGTTCTAGGCTGTCTGTGAAGGGCATTTCCACGTGATTATCCCACAGATAACTCACATTCAACATTACTCAAATGAAATCTACCAAAGCTTCCTCTACATCTGCTATTCCTCACATATTCCTTTTTTTCTGAGTGATCCCACCAGCTAGCCAGCCTGCCCAAACTGATTTGTTGTCTTTACCATGTCCTCTTCAACTAGGACTTTAAAGTTCTCCATATCCTTCTCCATGAGGGCTTCAGAGATTTTTTCCCACCTTCAACAAAGCATGTCTTCAGATACAGACCACTTCATTTTGATCTTGTTTTAGCACTCAGATCACTCTTTTGAACTAAACAGGTGTGTCTAAAACCTGGGGAACCAGGTTTCACAGTTATCGACCCCTGCTCCTTGGACTCACATGCACAATTTCATGAGTGGGTCTATCTGCGTGTTCTAGACCGAGAGATCTGATGATTTTCTAAAACCCAGTCTATCTCCCTCCAGATGTCCCTGTTTTCAGTCTGCACTCACCTGAAAGAGATTTATAGTCCCCTATTGTTAATACTCTGCAATCATTTATGTCCATGCTCATACCAAAGCCTGGCTTCCAGAGACACACCTGGGCTCTCTGGTGGCCCATGGCATGGTGGGGGGTGGGACGTTTTCTGAGGTTTCTATTGCCAAGTACCTTGCTTAGAAATCAGGCCTGACACAGCTTCACAGACCCTGGTCCCGGCCCCATAGGCTGATACCCTGCCACCTCCCCTGAAGTAACAGGCTCCTCAGAATGACCCAGGGCTTGGCAGCATCCACTGGTACTATCCCACCAGCCCCTTGAAGCCTAGCTGGAGTCTCCATAGAAACAGGGTACATCTCTATGGAAATGGGTTCCCTCCTCCCACCCCAGTGTGATGCAGCTCTCATAGAAGCTCAATAGTGAGGGTCTTTCCATTTATAGCAATTAGGATAACCAAGTGTTCTGAGCTTGCTGAGCCTTAGATGGCAGATTCCTGCTATATTCTTTGAGATTTCTGCCATCAGTGTTGCCTGAGATGCCAACTTGCCATCCCACTAACTATAAGACAGTGTTCTCAGTCAAGACCAATCCCACAACCAATAACACACATACACACAAACACACACACACACACACACACACACAAACGGACACGCACACGCACACGCCCATCTATCATGGTGAGAAAGGCTTTGTATCTGTGATACAGACCGAATGCACCCACCAATCACATTCACTGCTTCAAACAGATTGTGATCAGGAAACAACTGATGTCACTTGTAAAATGTGACATGTCCTGGACTATCACTGTGGTAAAAGAAAAAAAAAAGTAGAGAAATGCAAAAAAAATGGGAGAGAATACTTAACCTCTTAGAGACCTATAAAAATATTTAGATGTGGTTCCATCAAATCCTGAGTTAAAAATCATCTTGAAAAAATGCTTTAACTTCTATTTATCAATTTACATACATACTTACTTACTTACTTACTTACTTACTTACTGCAGTACTGGGAATTGAACCCAGTGGCACTCTACCATGAAGCTATATCCCCAGCCTTTTCAATTATATGGGGCAGGGGGCCTTGCAGAATTACAAATTTATGATCCTCCTGCCTTTGTCTCCCAAGTACCTGGGATTACTGGCAGGTACCACTCTTCCCCATTAATTACTTATTTTTAAAATAAGGCTATTTTTAAAAATTGAACTATAATTTGTTCTCAAAGAATGCACAGACCTAAAGTGTACAGGTTTATAATATTTTACATATATATGAACTACCAAAAATCAGGATACAAAACATTTCCATCACTTTAAAAAATTCCTTCATGCTTCAACTGATATCATCCCTGAGCTCCAAAAATAAAAAAAAAAAAGACCATCATTATTACTTGACCATTATAGCTGTTTTTCTAATTTTTGAAGTTTATTTAAAGGAAACATACAGTATATATTTTGTATCTGGCTTTTTTCACCCAGAAAACTTTTTTTAGATTTGTCAATGTTATTAATGTTCCAGTATTTGTGTTTCTAAAGTAACTGAATTATTCCACTGCATGATAAACCGTGATTTGTCTTCTGTCCTTCTGCTGAAGGCATAATATTTGTTTGAGTTATTATGAATTTTTACACAAGCATTCTTGTGAACTGTGCATTAATTTCTTTAGAAATATGCTAAAAATGGGATTGTTTTGAACAGAATAACTACATATTTAACTAAATTAGAAATTACAAAATATTTTTGAAAAGTAAGTGTATAGACTTCAAATTTCACCTTGAGTATCTATTGAAATAGCTAGAAAGCATGTTGTTTTCATCATTATAATAACCAAAAAGAGCAGAAGAAAATGCAAATTAATGGCTTTCCTTGACTTTATTAGGGATGAAGATTATAAGGCAAACAACTAACCGAAGTCTGGGGAGAGATAAGCAACCAAAATAATTCAGGCATTTTTTTAACTATGGGAGAACCCAGTAGATACATAGGAGTTTATTTATAAAAAAACTCAAATAAAAAAATAGTTAATGGATTGCTAAAGACTAAGTATAGACTGGTTTAAGAGCATAAAGACCCAGAGGGCTACAGACATAAGATGTTTGTATTTTTTCTATTTCTCCATGGATTCCACCAAATGCTCCCAGGAAGATAGGTAAGTGTTCTGAGAAAGTGTCTTTAATGGTATCATTTCTTGGATAGGTGGAGGCACAAAGAATAGCAACAGCAGCCAAAACTCTTCCCAGACCCATTTTCTGATTTTTTGCATAGAACAAAAACTATAATCTTCAGGGGCAATTGTAACAGAAACTGTTACATTAGGACACTCAACGGAAAACCTTTGCAGCTATGGAAAGGAACAGGCCGAAATGTCTAACGTCGGGAGGAATAAGAACTAGGCTCAGCCATATTGCTAGAAAGTGGGTCACTGTGAAGGCCATATCCCTGTGAATGAGTTTACAGTACCTAATTAATATTCTGAATATTCATCCTCTTTTAGAAGAGCACCTTATAAAGATTTTCTTCCTTTCCATAGGTTCTCTCTTCATATTCTAATTGTCTCCTTTGGTGTGCAGAACCTTCTTAATTTGATGCCATCCTATTAGCTAACTTTTGGTGTTATCTCCTGAGCTTTGGCATCCTATTAAGAAAGTCATTGCCTCTGCCTCTAGGTTTAGTATTGACTTTGTTTTTTTCCTTGAAACTGCATATTTTCTGGTCTAGTTCCTGGGTCTTTAATGAATTTTGAGTTGATTTTTTGCAGGGTGAGCGATAGTTCAGGTCAAATTCTTCTGCATTTGGACAGGGGTGTAGAAGGACTGTTTCAGAGAGCAGATGTTAATGACTGCGGTGCAGAAGAACTGTTGCAGAGAGAAGAAGTTGGAGACTGAGGTGCAGAAGGACTGTTACAGAAAGCAGAGTTTGGAGACTGGGGTGCACAAGGATCGTTGCAGAGAGCAGAGTTTTCAGAGTTTTCAGTTTTCAGTTTTCAGAGGTGCAGAAGGACTGTTGCAGAGAGCAGATGTTGGAGACTGGGGTTCAGAATGACTGTTGCAGATAGCAGAGGTTGGAGACTGGGGTGAAGAAGGATCATTGCAGAGAGCAGAGGTTGGAGACTGGTGTGCAGAAGGACTGCTATGGGGAGCAGAGTTTGGAGACTTGGTTTCAGATGGATCCTACAGAAACCAGAGTTTGGAGACTGAGGTGCATTAGGACTGTAACAGAGAGCAGACTTTGGAGACTGTGGTGCAGAAGGACTGATACAGAAAGCAGAGGTTGGAGACTAGGGTGCAGAAGGACCATTACAGAGTGCAGAAATTGAAGACTGCGGAACAAAAAGACTGTTACAGAGAGCAGAGATTGGAAACTGGGGAGCAGAAAGACTGTTTCAGAGAACAGATGTTGAAGATTGGGTTGCAGCAGGACCATTGAAGAAAGCAGACGTTAAAGACTGGGTTGGAGAAGGAATGTTACAGAGACCAGAGTATGGAAACTGGGATGCAGAAGGACCTTACAGAGAACAGAGGTTGGAGACTGGGGTGCAGAAGGAGTGTTAAAAAGAGGAGACATTGGAGACTGGGGTGCAGAAGGACGGTTGCAGAGAGCAGATTTGGAGACTGAGGTGCAGAAAAACTGTTACAGAGAGCAGAGTTTGAAGAGTGAGGTGCAGAAAGATCGTTGAAGACAGCAGAAGTTGGAGACAGAGTTGCAGAAGAATCATTGCAGCGAGCAGAGGTGGAGACTGGGCTGCAGAAGGATCGTTACAGAGAGCAGAGGTAGGAGACTGGGGTGCACAAAGACTGTTACAGAGAGAACAGGATAAACCCTGGGGTGCAGAAGGAATGTTGCAGAAAGCAAAGTTTTGAGACTCGGGTGTAGAAGGACTGTTGAAGAGAGCAGAGTTTGGAGACTGAGATGAAGAATGACTGTTACACAGAGTAGACGTTGGACATTGGTTTGAAGAATAATGACACAGAAAGCTGAGGTGGAAGCCTGGGGTGCAGAAGGACCGTTAAGGAGAGCAGAGGTTGGAGACTGCCGTGCAGAAGGACTGTTTCAGAGGGCAGAGTTTGGAGACTGGGATGCAGAAGGCCTGCTACAGAGAGCAGAGTTTGTATACTGGGTTGCAGAAGGACTGTTATAGAGAGCAGACATTTTAGGCTGGGTTACAGAAGTACTGTTATAGAGAGCAGAGTTTTGAGGCTGGGTTTCAGATGCATCTTACAGAGAGCAGAAGTTGGTGACTGAGGTGCAGGACGACTGTTACAGAGATCAGTGTTTGGAGACTGGGGTGCAGAAGAATCATGCAGAGAGCAGAGCTTTCAGACTGAGGTGCAGAAGGACTGTTACAAAAAGCAGAGGATGGAGACTGAGGTGCAGAAGGACGGTTACAGAGAGCAGAGTTTGGTGACTGTGGTGCAGAAGGACTGTTACAGAAAGTAGAGGTTGAAAATTGGAGTGCAGAGGGATGGTTACAGAGAGCAGAGGTTGGAGACTGCGGTATACAAAGACTGTAACAGAGAGCAGAGGTTAGAGAATGTGGTGCAGAAGGACTGTTACAGAGAGAAGAGGTTGGAGACTGGGGTGCAGAAGGACTGATGCACAGATCAGAGGTTGAAGACTTGGGTGTAGAAGGACTGTTGCAGAGAGCAGAGGTTGGAGACGGGTGCAGAAGGACTCTTGAAGAGAGCAGAATTTGGAGACTGAGGTGCAAAAGGACTGTTACAGAGAGCAGAGTTTGGGACTGGTGTGCAGAAGGAATGTTGCAGATAGCAGAGTTTGGAAACTGGGGTGAAAAAGGACTGTTGCAGGGAGCAGGTGTTGGAGACATGGGTGCAGAAGGACTTTTGTAGAGAGTAGAATTTGGAGACTAAGGTGCAGAAGACTGTTGCAGATAGCAGAGTTTGGAGACTGGGGTGCAGAAGGACTGATACAGAAAGCAGAGGTTGGGGACTGTGGTGCAGAAGGACCATTACAGACAGCAGTGTTTGGAGACTGCAATACAGGAGGACTGTTACAGAGAGCATAGGTTGGAGATTGAAGTGGAGAAGAACTGTTTCAGAGTGCAGACGTTGGCGACTGGTGTGCAGAAAAACTATTGCAGAGAGTGGAGGTAGGAGACTGAGATGCAGAAAGACTGTTAAAGAGAGCAGAGTTTGGAGACTGTGGTGCAGAAAGACTGATGCAGAGAGCAGAGGTTGGAGACTGGGGTGCAGAAGGCTATTACAGAGAGCAGAGGTTAGAGACTGTGTTAAGAAGGGCTGTTACAGAGAGCAGAGATTTAAGACTGGGTTCCAGAAAAATATTACATAGAGCAGAGTTTGGAGACTGTGGTGCAGAAGGATTGTTACAGAGAGCAGAGTTTGGTGACTGGGGTGCAATAGGATTATTGCAGAGAGCAGAGGTTTGAGACTGGTGTGCAGAAGGATCGTTGCAGAGAGCAGAGGTTGGAGAGTTGGGTGCAGAAGGACGGTTTCAGAGAGCAGATGTTGAAGACTGGGATGCAGAAGGATCATTGCAGAGAGCAGAGATTGGAAACTGGGTTCCAGAGGGACTGTTACAGGTAGCAGAGGTTGGAAACTTGGGTGAAGTAAGACTGTTGCATGGAGCAGGTTTTGGAGACATGGGTGCAGAAAGACTTTTGCAGAGAGTAGAATTTGGAGACTGAGGTTCAGAAGGAGTTTTGCAGATAGCAGAGGTTGGAGAATGGGATGCAGAAGGACTGATACAGAAAGCAGAGGTTGGGGTCTGAGGTTCAGAAGGACCATTACAGACAGCAGAGTTTGGAGACTGCAATACAGGAGGACTGTTACAGAGAGCAGAGGTTGGAGACTGGAGTGGAGAAGAATTATTTCAGAGTGCAGACGTTGGGGACTGGTGTGCAGAAAAACTGTTGCAGAGAGTGGAGGTAGGAGAATGAGATGCAGAAAGACTGTTAAAGAGAGCAGAGTTTGGAGACTGGGGTGCAGAAGGACTGATGCAGAGAGCAGAGGTTGGAGACTGGGGTGCAGAAGGCTGTTACAGAGAGCAGAGTTTAGAGACTGGGTACAGAAGGGCTGTTACAGAGAGCAGAGTTTTAAGACTGGGTTTCAGAAAAATATTACGTAGAGCAGAGTTTGGAGACTGTGGTGCAGAAAGATTGTTACAGAGAGCAGAGTTTGGCGACTGGGGTGCAGTAGGATTATTGCAGAGAGCAGATGTTGGAGACTTGGGTGCAGAAGGACGGTTGCAGAGAGCAGATGTTGAAGACTGGGAAGCAAAAGGATCGTTGCAGAGAGCAGAGATTGGAAACTTGGTTGCAGAGGGACTGTTCCAGGTAGCAGAGGTTGGAAACTGGGATGAAGTAAGACTGTTGAAGGGAGCAGGTTTTGGAGACATGGGTGCAGAAGGACTTTTGCAGAGAGTAGAATTTGGAGACGGAGGTTCAGAAGGAGTGTTGCAGATAGCAGAGGTTGGAGACTGGGATGCAGAAGGACTGATACATAAAGCAGAGGTTGGGGTCTGAGATTCAGAAGGACCATTACAGACAGCAGAGTTTGGAGACTGAAATACAGGAGGACTGTTACAGAGAGCAGAGGTTGGAGACTGGAGTGGAGAAGAACTATTTCAGAGTGCAGACTTTGGAGACTGGTGTGCAGAAGAACTGTTGCAGAGAGTAGAGTTAGGAGACTGAGATGCAGAAAGACTGCATAGCAGAGTTTGAAGACTGTGGTGCAGAAGGACTGATACTGAGAGCAGAGTTTGGAGACTGGGGTGCAGAAGGCTGTTACAGAGAGCAGAGGTTGGAGACTGGGTACAGAAGGGCTGTTACAGAGAGCAGAGTTTGGAGACTGGGTTGCAGAAGAATATTATGTAGAGCAGAGTTTGCAGATTGTGTTGCAGAAGGATTGTTACAGAGAGCAGATGTTGGAGACTGGTGTGCAGAAGGATCCTTGCAGAGAGCAGAGGTTGGAGAGTTGGGTTCAGAAGGAAGGTTGCAGAGAGCAGATGTTGGAGACTGGGATGCAGAAGGATTGTTGCAGAGAGCAGAGATTAGAAACTGGTTTGCAGAATGACTGTTACACAGAGCAGAGGTTGAAGAGTAAAGTGTAGAAGGACTGTTGCAGAGAGCAGAGTTTGCAGACTTGGGTGAAGAAGGACTGTTATAGAGAGCAGATGTTAAAGACTGAGATGCAGAAGGACTGTTACAGAGAGCAGAGGTTGGAGACTGGGGTGCAGAAGGACTGATACAGAGAGCAGAGTTTGGAGACTGGGGTTTAGAAGGCTGTTACAGAGAGCAGAGGTTGGAGACTGGGTGCAGAAGGGCTGTTACAGAGAAGGGTTTGGAGACTGGGTTGCAGAAGAATATTATGTAGAGCAGAGTTTGGAGACTGTGGTTCAGAAGGATTGTTACAGAGAGCAAAGGTTGGCGAATGGGGTGCAGTAGGATTATTGCAGACAGCAGAGGTTTGAGACTTGGGTGCAGCAGGGCTGTTACAGAGCAGAGTTTGGAGACTGGGTTGCAGAAGAATATTATGTAGAGCAGAGTTTGGAGACTGTGGTGCAGAAGGATTGTTACAGAGAGCAAAGGTTGACGAATGGGGTGCAGTAGGATTATTGCAGACAGCAGAGGTTTGAGACTTGGGTGCAGAAGGACGGTTGCAGAGAGCAGATGTTGGAGACGGGGATGCAGAAGGATCGTTGCAGAGAGCAGAGATTGGAAACTGGGTTGCAGAAGGACTGTTACAAAGAGCAGAGGTTTAAGACTGGAGTGTATAAGGACTGCTGCAGAGAGCAGAGTTTGGAGACTGGGGTGCAGAAGGACTGATACAGAAAGCAGAGGTTGGAGACTTGGGTCGAGAATGAACCTTACAGAGAGCAGAGGTTGGAGACTGCAGTACAGAAGGACTGTTACAGAGAGCAGTGTTTGTAGACCAGGGTACAGAAGGACTGTTGCAGAGTGCAGAGGTGGGAGAATGGGATGCAGTAGAACTGTTTCAGAGAGTAGATGTTAAAGACTGGGGTGCAGAAAAACTGTTGCAGAGAGCAGAATTTGGAGACTGGGGTGCAGAAAAATTGTTTCAGGGAGCAGATGTTTGAGACTGGGGTGAAAAAGGACTGTTACAGAGATCAGATTTTTGAGATTGGGGTGCAGAAGAATCTAACAGAGAGCAGAGATTGAAGATTGTGGTGCAGAGGAACTGTTGCACAGAGCTAAGGTTAGAGACTGGGATGCAGAAGGACTGTTAGAGAGAGCAGAGATTAGAGACTGTGTGGCAGAAGTATCTAACATAGAGCAGAGGTTGGAGACTGAGGTGTAGAAGAAATGTTAATGAGAGCAATGGTTGGAGACTGGGGTGCAGAAGGATTTTTGCAGGGAGCAGAGGTTGGAGACTGACATGCTGAAGGACTCTTGCAGACAACAGAGGTTTGAGAATGGGGTGCAGAAGGACCCTTGCAGAGAGCAGATGTTGGAGACTGAGGTGCAGAAAGATTGTTACAGAGATCAGAGTTTTGAGATTGGGGTGCAGAAGAATCTAACAGAGTGCAGAGATTGGAGATTGGGGTGCAGAGGAACTGTTGCACAGAGCAGAGGTTGGAGACTTGGGTGCAAAGGGACTGTTACAGAGAGCAGAGTTTGGAGACTGGGTGGCAGAAGGATCTTACATACAGCAGAGGTTGGAGACTAAGGTGCAGAAGAAATGTTACTGAGAGCAATGGTTGGAGACTGGGGTTCAGAAGGATTTTTGCAGAAAGCAGAGGTTGGAGACTGAGGTGCAGAAGGATTGTTACAGTGAGCAGAGGTTGGAGATTGGGGTGAAGAAGGACTGTTACGGAGATCAGAGTTTGGAGACTGGCGTGCAGAAGGATCTTTCAGAGTGCAGAGGTAGGAGACTGCGGTGCAGAAAAACTGTTACACAGAGCAGAGGTTTGAGACTGGGGTGTAGAAGGACTGTTACAGAGAACAGAGTTTGAAGACTGCCGTGCAGAAGGCCTGTTATAGAGAGCAAATTTTGGTGAAAGGATGAAGAACGAGTGTTACAGAGGGAAGAGTTTGGAGACTGGGTTGCAGAAGGATCTTACAGAGAGCAGAGGTTGAAGACTGAGGTGCAGAAGGACTGTTACAGAGAGTTGAGGTTAAAGACTGAGGTGCAGAAGGACCATTGCAAAGAGCAGAGGTGGAGACAGAGGTGCAGAAGGATTGTTACAGAGAGAAGAGGTTAGAGACTGGGGTGCAGAAGGACTGTTGCAAATTGCAGAGGTGGGAGAATAAGGTGAAGAAGGACTGTTGCAGGGTGCAGGTATTGAAGACTTGGGTGCAGAGGACTGTTGAAGAGAGCAGAATTTGGAGACTGAGGTGCAGAATAACTGTTACAGAGAGCAGTGTTTGGAGACTGGGGTTCAGAAGAACTGATACAAAAAGCAGAGGTTGGAAACTGGGGTGCAGAAGAACCATTGCAGAGAGCAGAGTTCGGAGACTGCAATACAGGAAAACTGTTACAGAGAGCAGAGGTTGGAGAATGGTTTATAGTAGAACTGTTTCAGAGTGCAGATGTTTGAGACTGGGGTTCAGAAGAACTGTTGCTGAGAGCAGAGTTTGGAAACTGGGGTGCAGAAGAACTTTCGCAGAGCGCAGAGGATGGAGACTGATGTGCACAAAGAATGTTACAGAGAGCAAAGGTTGGAGATTGGGGTGCAGAATTACTGATACAGAAATCAGAGGTTGAGACTGGGGTGCAGAAGAACCGTTACAGAGAGCAGAGGTTGGGGACTGTAGTACCTAAGTACTGCTACAGAGAGCAGAAGTTAGAGAATGGGGTTCAGAAGTAAGGTTACAGAGTTCAGAGGTTGGAGACAAAGGTGCAAAAGGACTGTTACAGAAAGCAGAGGTTGGAATCCGTGGTTCAGAAGGACTTATACAGAAAGAAGAGGTTTGAGACTGGGGTGCAGAAGGACCGTTAGAGAAAGGAGAGGTTTGAGACTACGGTCCAGAATGACTGTTACAGAGAGCAGAGGTTTGTTACTGGAAAGTAGAAGGACTGTTGCAGAGAACAGATGTTGTAGACTTGGTTGCAGCAGGACCGTTTAGGAAAGCAGAGGTTGTAGCCTGGGTTGGAGAAGAATGTTACAGAGAGCAGAGTTTGGAAACTGGGGTGCAGAAGACCTTACAGAGAACAGAAGTTGAAGACTGGGGTTCAGAAGGAGTGTTCAGGAGAGGAGACGTTGGAGACTGGAGTTCAGAAGGACTGTTGCAGAGAGCAAATGTTGGAGACTGGGGTGCATAAGGATCGTTGCAGAGAGCAGAGGTTAGAGACAGGGGTGCAGAAGGACGGTTGCAGAGAGCAGAGTTTGCAGACTGATTTGCAGAAAAACAGTTACAGAGAGCAGAGGTGGAGTCTGGGGTACAGAAGAATCGTTGAAGAGAGCAGAAGTTGGAGACTGAGTTGCAGAAGAATCGTTGAAGAGAGTAGAGGTGGAGACTGGGCTGCTAAAGTATCGTTACAGAGAGAAGAGGTGGGAGACTGCGGTGCAGAAGGACTGTTACAGAGAACACAGGTTGGAGACTGGGGTGCAGAAGGAATTTTTCAGAAATAAGAGGTTGGAGACTGGGGTGCAGAAGGACTGTTTCAAAGAGCAGAGGTTGGAGACTGAGATGCAGAAGGATTGTTATACAGAGCAATTTTTGGAAACTGGGGTGAAGAATTATGATACAGAAAGCAGAGGTGTGAGACTGGGTTGCAGAAGGACCGATACGGAGACCAGAGGTTGCAGACTGGCGTTCAGAAGGACTTTTTCAGAGAGTAGAGTTTGGAAACTTGGGTGCATATGGCCTGCTGCAGAGAACAGAAGTTGGAGACTGGGTTGCAGAAGGACTGTTATAGAGAGCAGAGTTTTGAGGCTGGGTTGAAGAAGGATCTTACAGAGAACAGTCGTTGGTGACTGTGGTGCAGGACAAATGTTACAGAGAGCAGTTAATAGAGACTGGGGTGCAGAAGGATCGTGCAGAGAGCAGAGGTTTCAGACTGAGGTGCAGAAGAACTGTAACAGAGAGAAGAGGTTTGAGACTGAGTTGCAGCAGGACTGTTACAGAGAGCAGAGTTTGGTGACTGAGGTGCAGAAGGACTGTTACAGAAACAGAGGTTGGAAATTTGGGTACAGGGGGACTGTTACAGAGAGCAGAGATTGGAGACTGCGGTATAGAAAGAATGTAACAGAGAGCAGAGGTTTTATAATACGCTGCAGAAGGACTGTTACAGAGAGTAGAGATTGGAGACTGGGGTGCAGGAGGATTGTTACAGAGACCAGAGTTTGGAGACTGGGGTGCAGAAGGACTGTTACACAAAGCAGAGGTTGAAGACTGGGGTGTAGAAGGAATGTTGCAGAGAGCAGAGGCTGGAGACTTGGGTGAAGGAGGACTGTTGCCAAGAGCAGAATTTGGAGACTGAGGTGCAGAAGGACTGTTGAGAATAGGAGACGTTGGAGACTGGGGTGCAAAAGGATCATTTCAGAGAGGAGAGGTTGGAGACTGAGGTGCAAAAAGACTGTTATAGAAAGCAGAGGTTAGAGACTGGGGTGCAGAAGTCCTCTTACGGAGAGCAGAGTGTGAAGAAGGTCTCCAGAAGGACTCTTACAGATCACAGAGTTTGGAGACTGGGTTGAAGAAGGATATAACAGAGAGCAGATGTTGGGGACCCAGGTGCAGAAGGACTGTTACAGAGAGTAGAGGTTGAAGACTGAGGTGCAAAAGGATAGTAGTAGAGAACAGCATTTTAAGTGTGAGGTGCAGAAGCACTGTTGCAGAGACCACATGTTGGAGACTGGGGCACAGAAGGACTGTTGCAGAGAGCAGTGGTTGGAGACTGGGGTGCAGAAGTCTTGTTATAGAGAACAGACTTTGGAGACTGGGGTGCAGAAGGCCTTTTAGAGAGGGCATAGTTGAGAGACTGGGTAGCAGAAGGATTTTACAGACAGCAGATTTTGGAGACTGAGGTGTAGAATGATTGTTGCAGAGAGAAGAGTTTGGAGACTGGGGTTCAGAAGGCCTGTTACAGAGAGCAGGGTTTGGAGACTGGGGTGCAGAAGGCCTGTTAAATAGAGCAGAGGTTGAAGACTGGGGTGCCGAAGGACTGTTATAGAAAGCAAAGTTAGGAGACTGGGTGGCAGAAGTATCTTACAGAGAGCAGAGTTTGGAGACTGAGGTGCAGGAGGACTGTTACAGAGAGTAGTGGTTGGAGACTGGGGTTCAGATGGATCGTGTAGAGAGAAGAGGTTTCAGACTGAGGTGTAGATCGACTGTTATAGAGAGCAGAGGTTGGAGACTGAGGTGCAGAAGGACTGTTACAGAGAGCAGATGTTGAAGTCTGGGGTGAAGAAGGATTGTTGCAGAAAGCAAAATTTTCAGACTGAGGTGCAGAAGGACTTTTGCAGAGAGCAGATGTTGGAGACTGGGGAGCACAAGGTTCGTTGCAGAGAGCAGAAGTTAGAGACTGCAGTACAGAAGGACTGTTGCAGGGAGCAGAGGTTGGAGAATAGGGTACAAAAGGACGTTTCAGAGAGCAGATGTTAGATACTGTTGTTCAGAAGGACTGTTGCAGAGAGCAGAAGTTGGAGAATTGGTTGCAGAAAGACTTTTGCAGAGATCAGAGGTTGGAGACTGAGGTTCAGATGGACGGACAAAGAAAGCAGAGGTTGGAGACTGGCGTGCAAAAGGAACTTTACAGAGAGCAGAGTTTGGAGACTGTGGTACAGAATGACTGTTACAGAGAGCAGAGTTTGGAGACTTTGGAGCATAAGGAGTGTTGCAGAGTACAGAGGTTGGAGACTGGGGTGCAGCAGGACCGTTGCAGAAAGCAGAGGTTGGAGACTGGCGTGGAGAAGGAATATTACAGAGAGAAGAGTTTGGAAACTGGGGTCAGAAGGATCTTTCAGAGAGCAGAAGTTGGAGACAGGGGTGCAGAAGGATCGTTGCAGAGAGAAGAGTTTGGACACTGGAGTCCAGAAGGACTGTTGCAGAGAGCAGATTTTGGAGACTGAAGTGCAGAAGGACTGTTTAAAGAGCAGATGTTGGAGACTGGGGTGCAGAAGGACCCTTGCTGAGAGTAGAGGTTGAAGACTCAGGTGGAGAAGGACTGTTTCAGAGAGCAGAGTTTGGAAACAGGGTTGCAGAAGGACTGATACAGAGAGCAGAGATTGGAGACTGATGTGCAGAATGAATGTTACAGAGAGCAGAGTTTGGAGACTGGGGTGCAGAAGGACTGATACCGAAAGCAGAGGTGAGATACTGGGGTTCAGAAGAAACGTTACAGAGAGCAGAGTTTGGAGACTGCAGTACAGAAGGACTGTTACAGAGAGCAGATGATGCAGACTGTGGTTCAGAAGGACTGTTGCAGAGAACTGAAGTTGGAGACTTGGGTGCATAAGGACCCTTGCTGAGAACAGGGGATAAAGACTAATGTGCAGAAAGATTGTTACAGAGACCATAGGTTGGAGACTGGGGTGCAGAAGGACTGTTACAGAAAGTAGAGTTTGGAGACTTGGGTGCAGAAGGATCTTTCAGAGAGCTGAGGTTGTGGACTAAGTACAGAAGGACTGTTGCGGAGACCAGAGTTTGGAAAGTGGGGTGCAGAAGGATCGTTGCTGAGAGCAGAGGTTAAAGACTGATGTGCAGAAGGATCATTGCAGAGAGCAGAGTTTGATGACTGTGGTGCAGAAGGACTCTTACAGAGAGCAGAGTTATGATTCTGGGGTGAAGAAGGCCTGTTACAGGGAGCAGAGTTTGGTACTGAGGAGCAGAAGGACTGTTACAGAGAGCAGAGTTTGGAGACTAGGTTGCAGAAGATTCTTTCAGAGAGCAGAGTTTGGAGACTGAGGTGCAGAAAAACTGTTACAGTGAGCAGAGGTTGGAGAGTGGGGTGTAGAAGGACTGTTTAAGAGAGCAGAGGTTGGAGACTGAGGTATAGAAGGACTGTTGAAGAAAGCAGATGTTGGAGATTGGGGTGCAAAAAGACTGTTGCTGAGAGCAGAGGTTAGAGATTGAGGTGTAGAAGGACTGTTACAGAGTGCAGATGTTTGAGACTGGGGTGCAGAAGGATCGTTGCAGAGAGCAGAAGTTGGAGACTGAGGTGAAAAAAGATCTTTGCAGAGAGCAGAGGTTAGAGACTGGGGTGCATAAGCATTGTTACAGAGAGCACAGGTTTGAGACTGGGGTGCAGAAGGACTTTTGCAGAGAGCACAGGTAGGAGACCTGGGTGCTTAAGGAATGTTGCAGAGAGGAGAGGGTGGAGACGGGGGTGCAGGAGGACTTTTGCAGAAACCAGAGGTTTGAGACTGAGGTGCAGAAAGACTGTTAAAGAGACCAGAGGTTGGAGACTGGGGTGCAGGAGGACTTATTGAGAAAGCAGATGTTGGAGACTGGGGTGCAGAAGGACAGATAAAGAGAGCAGACATTGGAGACCCAGGTACAGAAGGACTGCTATAGAGAGCAGAGGATAAAGACTGGAGTGCAGAACGACTGTTGCAGAGAACAGAGGTTGGAAACTAGGGTGCAGAAGCATCTTTGCAGAGAGCATAGGTTGGAGACTGAGGTGCAGAATTATTGTTACAGAGAGCAGAGTTTGGAGACTGGGTTCCAAAGGAATGTTACAGCAAGCAGAGGTTGAAGACTGGTGTGCAGAAGGATCCTACACAGAGCAGAGGTTGGAGATTGGGGTGCTAAAGGACTGTTGCAGAGAGCAGAGGTTGAAGACTGGGGTGCCCAAGAATCATTGCAGAGAGTATCTGATGGAGACTTGGGTGAAGAATGCCTCTTACAGAGAGCAGTGGTTGGAGACTGGGGTGCAGAAGGCCTGTTACAGAGAGAAGAGATTAAAGACTGGGGTGCAGAAGGAGTGTTTCAGTGAGCAGAGTTTGCAGACTGGGTTTAAAAGGGTCTTACAGAAAGCAGAGGTTGGAGACTGATGTACAGAAGGACTGTTACAGAGAGCAGAGTTTGGAGACTGGGGTGCAGAAGAATTGTTGCAGAGAGCAGAGTTTTCAGACTGAGGTACAGAAGATCTGTTGCAGAGAGCAGATGTTGGAGACTGAGTGCACATGGACTGTTGCAGCGAGCATAGGTTGGAGACAGGGTGCAGATGGATTGTTGCAGAGAGTAGAGGTTGGAGACTGGGGTCCAGAAGGACAGATACTGAGAGCAAAGTTTGGAGACTCGGGTGAAGTAAGCCTGTTACAGAGAGCAGAGTTTTGAGATTGGGGTGCACGGTGACTGTTACAGAGAGCAGAGTTTGGAGATTGGGTTACAGAATGATCTTACAGAGAGCAGAGTTTGAAGACTGAGGTGCAGAAGTACTGTTACAAAGAGTAGAGTTTGAAGACTGAGTTGCAGAAGGATCGTTGCAGAGAGCAGAGCTTGGAGACTGAGGTGCAGAAGATTGATACAGAGAGCAGAGGTTGGAGACTGGGGTGCAGAAGGACTGTTGTAGAGAGAAGAGGTTTTATTCTGGGGTGTAGAAGGACTGTTTCAGTTTGGAGAGGTATGAGATTGGGGTCCAGAAATACCCTTACAGAGAACAGTGTTTGGAGACTGCAGTTCAGAAGGACTGTTACAGAGAGCAGAGGTTGGAGACTGGGGTGGAAAAGAACTGTTGCAGAGAGTAGATGTTGGAGACTGTGGTGAAGAAGGACTGATGCAGAGAACAGAGGTTAGAGACTGGGGTGCAGAAGGACCGTTTAAGAGAGCAGAGGTTGGAGACTGGGGTGCAAAAGAATCTTACAGTGAGCAGAGGTTGGAGTCTGAGGTGCAGGAGGACTGTGGAAGAGAGCAGACGATGGAGACTGGGGTGTAGAAGAATTGTTGCAGAGAGCAGAGGTTGGAGACTGAGGTTCAGAAGGACTGTTACAGAGAGCAGATTTAGGAGACTGTGGTCCAGGACTGATACAGAAAACAGATGTTGGAGACTGGGGTGCAGAATGATTCTTGCAGACAGCAGAGGTTAGAGACTGGTTTGCAGAAAGACTGTTGCATAGAGCAGAGGTTGGTGACTTAGGTGCAGAAGGACTGTTACATAGAGGAGAGGTTGGAGACTGTTTTTCAGAAGGACTGATACAGAAAGCAGAGTTTAAAGACTGGGGTGCAGAAGGACCATTACAGAGAAGAGAGGTTGGAGAATGCGGTACAGAAGGACTGTTAGAGAGAGCAGAGTTTGGAGACTGCAGTGCAGAAAGACTGTTGCAGAGAACACAGGTTTGAGACTGGGGTGCAGAAGGATCGTGGCAGAGAGCAGAGTTTTTAGACTGAAGTGCAGAAAGACTAATGTAGAGAGCAGATGTTAGAGACTGGGGTGCATAATGACTGTGGCAGAGAGCAGAGGCTGGAGACTTGTGTGCATATGGACTGTTCCAGAGAGTAGATGTTGGAGACTGGAGTGCAGAAAGCCTGTTACAGAGAGCACAGTTTTGAGAAGCGGTGCAGAAAGACTGTTACAGGGAGCAGAGTTTGGAGATTGGTTTGCAAAAGGATCTTACAGAAAGTAGAGTTTGGAGATTAAGATTCAGAATAACTGTTACAGAGAGTAGAGTTTGAAGACTGACCTGCAGAAGGACAATTGCAGAGAGTAGAGTTTGAAGACTGAGGTGCATACGGACTGTTAAAAAGAGCAGAGGTTGGAGAATGAGGTGCAGAAGGACTGATACAGAATGCAGAGTTTTGAGACTGGGTTGCAGAAGGACCATTACAGAGAGCAGAGGTTGGCTACTGAGGTGCCGAAAAAACTTTGAAGATAGCAGAGGTTGGAGACTGGGGTGCAGAAGGATCTTACAGAGAGCAGAGGTTGAAAACTGGGATGCAGAAAAACTGTTGTAGAGAGCAGACTTTGGAGACTAGGGTGCAGAAAGATTGTTACAGAGAGCAGTGGTTGGAGACTGGGTTGCAGAAGGACTGTTGCAGAGAGCAAGGATAGAGACTGAGGTTCAGAAGGACTGTTACAGAAAGCAATGGTTGGAGACTGGGTTGCAGGACTGATACAGAAAGCAGAGGTTGGAGACTGGAGTGCAGAAGGACCGTTACAGAGAGCAGAGATTGGAGACTGGGGTACAAAAGGACTTTTACAGAGAGCAGAGATTGGAGATTTGGGAGCGGAAAGACTTTTGCAAGAACAGATGTTTAAGACAGGGTTGCAGAAGGACAATTGCAGAAAGCAGAGGTTTGAGACTGAGGTGCAGAAGGATTGTAACAGAGAGCAGAGTTTGGAGACTGCGTTGCAGAAGAACTCTTACAGAGAGCAGGGCTTGGAGACTGGGGTGTCAAAGGACTGTTTCAGAGAGCAGATGTTGGAGACTTGGGTGCAGAAGGACTGTTGCATACAGCAGAGATTGGAGACTGAGGTACAGAAGGACTGTAATAGAGAGTAGAGGTTGGAGACTGGGGTGCAGATGGATTATTGCAGAGAGCAGAGTTTTCAGACTGAGGAACAGAAGAACTGTTGCAGGGAGTAGATGTTGGAGACTGGTGTTCACAAGGACTGTTGCATCGAGCAGAGCTTTGAGACTGGTGTGCAAAAAGATCTTTGCAGAGAAAAGTGTTTGGACACTAAGGTACAGAAATATTGTTGCGGAAAGCAGAGGTTCGAGACTGGGGTACAGAAGGATCATTACAAAAAGCAGAGTTTGGAGTCTGGGGTGCAGAAAGAATGTTGCAGTGAGCAGAGTTTGGAAACTTGGGTGCAGAAGGACTGTTGCAGAAAGCAGAGGTTGGAGACTGGGGTGCAGAAGGACTTATAGAGAAAGCAGGAGATAGAGACTGGGGTTCAGAAAGACCGTTACAGAGAGCAGAGGTTGGAGAATCCGGTACAGAAGGACTGTTACAGAGAGCATAGGTTGGAGACTAGGGTGCAGAAGACTGTTGCAGAAAACTGAGGTTAGAGAATGGGGTGCAGAAGGACCCTTGCAGAGAGCAGAGGTTAGAGACTGAGGTGCAGAATTATTGTTACAGAGAGCAGAGTTTGGAGACTAGGTTGCAGTAGATCTCTTACAGTGAGCAGCAGTTGGAGACTGGTGTGCAGAAGGATCTCGCAGAGAGCATAGGTTGGAGACTGGGGTGCAGAAGGACTGTTGTTGTGAGCAGATGTTGGAGACTGGGGTGCAGAAGCATCCTTGCAGAGAGTAGAGGTTGGAGACTGTGGTGCAGAAGGCCTCTTACAGAGAGCAGAGGTTTGAGACTGGAGTGCAGAAGGCCTGTTACAGAGAGCACAGGTTGGAGACTGGGGTTCAGAAGGACTGTAACACAGAGCAGAGTTTGCACACTGGGTTTCAGAAGGGTCTTACAGAGAGATGAGGTTGGAGACTGGGGTACAGAAGTACTGTTACAGAGAGCAGAGGTTGGAGACTGGGGTGCAGAAGGATTATTGCAGAGAGCAGAATTTTCAGACTGAGGTACAAAAGAACTGTTGCAGAGAGCAGATGTTGTAGACTAGGTTGCACAAGGACTGTTGCAGAGAGCAGAGTTTAGAGACAGGGTTGCAGATGGACTGATAGAGAGAGCAGAGATTGGAGTCTGGGGTGCAGAAGGCCTTTTCAAGAGAGTAGAGTTTGGAGACTGGGTTGCAGAAGGATCTTACAGAGTGCAGATTTGGAGACTGAGGTGCAGAAACACTGTTAATTAGAGTAGAGGTTAAAGACAGAGGTGCAGAAGGACTGTTGTAAAGAGCAGAGGTTGGATACTGAGGTGCAGAAGAATTATTACAGAGAGCAGAGGATGGAGACTGGGATGCAGAAGGACTGTTGCAGAGAGCAGAGGTTTTACACAGGAATGTAGAAGGACTGTTGCAGAGAGTAGAGGTTGGAGACTAAGGTGCAGAAGGACAGTTACACATAGCACAGGTTGGAGACTGGGGCTCAGAAGGACTGATACAGAAAGCAGAGGTTGGAGACTCGGGTGCAGAAGTACCCTTACAGAGAGCAGAATTTGAAAAATGCAGTACAGAAGGACTATTACAGAGAGCAGAGTTTGGAAACTGGGGTGGAGAATGACTGTTGCAGAAAGCAGATGTTGAAAAATGGGGTGAAAATGGACTGTTGCAAAGAGCAGAGGATGGAGAGTGTGGTGCAAATGGACTGTTGCAGAGAGCAAACGTTGCAGACTGAGTTGCAGAAGGACAGTTACAGCGGGCAGAGTTAGGAGACTATGGTTCAAAATGACTGATACAGAAAGCAGATGTTGGGTACTGGGTGCATAAGGACCCTAATGGAGAACAGAGGTTGCAGACTGCGGTACAGAAGGACTGTTACAGAGAGCAGAGGTTGGAGACTGGGGTGCAGAAGAACTGATGTAGAGAACAGATGTTGGAAACTGGGGTGCAAAAGTATCATTGGGGCAAGCAGAGAATGGAGACTGCAGTGTAGAAGGACTTTTGCAGAGAGCAGAGTTTGGAGACTGGGGTGCAGAAGGATCATTGGGGCGAGCAGAGTATGGAGACTGGGGTGTAGAAGGACTGTTGCAGAGAACAGAGGTTGAAACTGGGGTGTCGAAGGACTGTTGCAGAGAGCAGAGGTTGAAGACTGAGGTGTCGAAGGACTGTTTCAGAGAACAGATGTTGGAGACTTGCGTGCAGAAGGACTGTTGCATAGAGCAGAGATTGGAGAATGAGGTACAGAAGGACTTTTACAGAGAGAAGAAGTTGGAGACTGGTGTCAGAGGGATTATTGCAGAGAGCAGAGTTTTCAGACTGAGGTACAGAAGAACTGTTGCAGAGAGCAGATGTTGGAGACTGGGGTTCAAAAGGACCGTTGCAGCCAGCAGATGTTTGAGACTGCGGTGCCAAAGGATCTTTGCAGAGAGCAGAGTTTGGAGACTGAGGTGTAGAAGGAATGTTGCAGAGAGCAGAGGTTGGAGACTTGGGTGCAGAAGGACTGTTGCAGAAAGCAGAGGTTGGAGACTGAGGTGCAGAAGGACTGATTGAGAAAGCAGATGTTGGAGACTGGGGTGCAGAAGGCCCATTACAGAGAGCATAGGTTGGAGTATCCGGTACAGAAGGACTGTTACAGAGAGCAGAGTTTGGAGACTGGGGTGCAGAAGACTATTGCAGAGAGCAGAGGTTAGAGACTGAGGTGCAGAATTATTGTTACAGAGAGCAGAGTTTGGAGACTGGGTTGCAGAAGTACTGTTAAAATGAGCAACGGTTGAAGACTGGTGTGCAGAAGGATCTTGCAGAGAGCACAGGTTGGAGCTGGGGTGCAGAAAAACTGTTGTAGAGAGCAGATGGCGGAGACTGGGGTCCAGAAGGATACTTGCAGAGAGCAGAGTTTGGAGACTGGGGTGCAGATGGATTATTGTAGAGAGCAGAATTTTCACACTGAGGTACAGAGTAACTTTTGCAGAGAGAAGATGTTGGAGACTGGGGTTCACAAGGACTGTTGCAGAGAGCAGAGGTTGGAGATGTGTGCAGAAGGATCTTTGCAGAGAGGAGAGGTTGGAGACTGGGGTGCAGAAGGCCTCTTACAGAGAGAAGAGTTTGGAGACTGTGGTGCACAAGCCTGTTACAGAGAGCAGAGGTTGGATACTGTGGTGAAGAAGGACTGTTACAGAGAGAAGAGTTTGCAGACTGGGTTTCAGAAGGGTCTTACAGAGAGCAGAGTTTGGAGACTGGGATACATAAGGACTGTTGCAGAGAGCAGACCTTTGAAACGGGTTCAGAAGGATCGCTTGGGCGAGAAGAGTATAGAGACTGCGGTGTAGATTGACTGTTGCAGAGAGCAGAGGTTGGAGTCCGGGGTGTAGAAGGACTGTTTCAGAGAGCAGATGTTGGAGACTTGTGTGCAGAAGGACTGTTTTATAGAGCAGAGATTGTAGACTGAGGTACAGAAGGACTGTTACAAAGAGCAGAGTTTGGAGACTGGGGTGCAGATAGATTATTGCATAGAGCAGAATTTTTACACTGAGGTACAGAATAACTTTTACATAGAGAAGATATTGGAGACTGGGGTTCACAAGGACTGTTGCAGAGAGCAGAGGTTGGTGACTGGTGTGCAGAAAGACTGTTACATTGAGCAAAGTTTGGAGACTAGGGTGCAGAAGAATGGATATAGAAAGCAGATGTTGGAGACTGGGGTGCAGAAGGACCATTACAGAGGGCAATGGTTGGAAAATCCGGTACAGAAAGACAGATACAGCGAGCAGAGTTTGGAGACTGGTGTGCAGAAAGATCTTACAGAGAGCAGATGTTGGAGACTGGGGTACAAAATGAGTGTTGTAGAGAGCAGAGTTTGGACACTGGGGTGCAGAATATCGTTGCAGAGAGTAGAAGTTGGAGACTGGGGTTCTGAAGGCCTATTACAGAGAGCAGAGTTTGGAGAATGGGATACAGAAGGCCTATTACAGAGAGCAGAGTGAAGAGACTGGGTGCAGAAGGACTGTTACAGACAGCAGAGTTTGAATACTGGGTTTCCGAAGGGTCTTACAGAGAGCACAGTTTGGAGACTGAGGTACAGAAGGACTGTTACTAAGAGCAGAGGTTGGAGACTGGGTGCAGAAGGATTATTGCAGAGAGCAGAGATTTCAGACTGAGGTACACAAGAACTGTTGCAGAGAGCAGATGTTCTAGACTGGGTTACACAAGGACTGTTACAGCAAGCACAGGTATGAGACTGGGGTGCAGAAGGATCATTGCAGAGAGCAGAGGTTGGAGACTGGGGTGTAGATGGACTGACACAGAGAGCAGAGTTTGGAGACTGGGTTGCAGAAGGATCTCACAGAGAGCAGAGGTTGGAGACTGAAGTGCAGAAGAACTGTTACAGAGAGTGGAGGTAGGAGACTGAGGTGCAGAAGGACAGTTGCAGAGAGCAGAAGTTGGAGACTGAGGTGCAGAAGGATTGTTACAGAGAGCATAGGTTGGAGACTGGGGTGAAGAAGGACTGTTGCAGAGAGCAAAGATTGTAGACTGGGATGTAGAAGGACTGTTGCAGAGAGTAGACGTTGGAGATTGGGGTCCAGAAGGACTGTAGCAGAGAGCAGACTTGGAGACTCAGGTGCAGAAGTACAGTTACACAGAGCAGAGGTTGGAGATTTGGGCGCAGAAGGACTGATACAGAAAGTAGAGGTTCGAGACTCAGGTGCAAAATTATCCTTAGAGAGAGCAGAGGTTGGAGAATGCAGTACAGAAGAACTGTTACAGAGAGCAGAGATTGGAGACTGGGGTGGAGAATGACTGTTGAAGAGAGCAGATGTTGGAGACTGGGGTGCAAAAGGACTCCTGCAGAGAGCAGAAGATGGAGAGTGGGGTGAAGAAGGACTGTTGCAGAGACCAGAAGTTGCAGACTGAGTTACAGAAGGACTGATGTAGAGAACAGATGTTGGATCCTGGGGTGCAGAAGGATCGTTTAGGCGAGCAGAGTATGGAGACTAGGGTGAAGAAAGACATTTACAGAGAGCAGATATTGGAGACTTGGTTGCAGAAGGACTGTTACATAGAGCAGTGATTGGAGACTGAGGTACAGAAGGACTTTTACAGAGAGCAGAAGTTGCAGACTGGGGTGCAGATGGATTATTGCAGAGAGCAGAGTTTTCCGACTGAGGTAAAGAAGAACTGTTGCAGGAAGCAGATGTTGGAGACTTGGGTTCACAAGGAGCAGAGGTTGGAGACTAGGGTGCAGATGTACAGTTACACAGAGCACAGTTTGGAGACTGGGGTGCAGAAAGACTGATACAGAAAGCAGAGGTTGGAGACTCGGGTGCAGAAGTACCCTTACTGACAGCAGAGTTTGGAGAATGCAGTACAGATGGACTGTTACAGAGAGAAGAGGTTGGAGACTAAAGTGGAGTATGACTGTTGCAGAAAGCAGATGTTGGAGACTGGGTTGCAAAAGGACTGTTGCATGGAGTAGAGGATGGAGACTGGGGTGAAGAAGGACTGTTGTAGAGAGCAGAGGTTGGAGACTGGGGTGCAGAAGAACTGATGTAGAGAACAGAGTTTGGACACTGGGGTTCAGAAGGATCGTTGGGGCGAGCAGAGTATTGAGACTAGGGTGTAGAAGGACTGTTGCAGAGAGCAGTGGTTGGAGGCTGGGGTGTAGAAGGACTGTTTCAGAGAGCAGACGTTGGAGACTGGGGTGAAAAAGGATAGTTGGGGCGAGCAGAGTATGGATACTGGGGTGTAGAAGGACTGTTGCAGAGAGCAGAGTTTTCAGACTGAGGTACAGAAGAACTGTTGCAGGAAGCAGATGTTGGAGACGGGGGTTCACAAGGACTGTTGCAGCTAGCAGAGATTTCAGACTGGGGTGCAGAAGGGTCGTTGCAGACAGCAGAGGTTCAAGACTGAGGTACAGGAGGATCGTTGCAGAGAGCAGATTTTGGAAACTGAGGTGCAGAATGATCATTGCAGAGAGCACAGGTTCAAGACTGGGGTGCAGAAGGATCTGTACAGAGAGCAGATTTCGGAGACTGGGGTGCAGAAAATCTTTTACAGAGAGAACAGGTTGGAGAATGGGGTACAGAAGGAATGTTGTGGAGAAAAGGGGTTGGAGTTTTGAGTGCAGAAGGACTGTTGCAGAAAGCAGAGTTTCGAGACTGAGGTGCAGAAGGAGTGTTGCAGAGAGCAGAGGTTGAAGACTGGGGTGCAGTAGGACAGTTACAGATAGCAGACGTTGGAGACTGGGGTGCAGATGGATTGATACAGAGAGCAGAGGTTGGAGACTGGAGTGCAGAAAGCCTGTTACAAAGAGCACAATTAGGAGACTGGGGTGATGAAGGACTGTTACAGAGAGTAGAGTTTGGAGACTGGGTTGCAGAAGGATCATACAGAGAGCAGAGAATGGAGACTGAGGTGCAGACGCACTGTTACAGAGAGTAGAGGTTGGAGACTGAGGTGCAGAAGGACCGTTGCAGAGAGCAGAGGTTGGAGACTGAGGTGCAGAAGGATTGTTACAGAGAGCAGAGGTTGGAGACATGAGTGCAGAAGGACTGATGCAGAGCAGAGGTTGGAGACTCTGGTGCAGAAGTACCCTTACAGAGAGCAGAGGTTGGAGAATGCAGTACAGAAGGACTGTTACAGAGAGCAAAGTTTGGAGACTGGGGTGCAGAATGACTGTTGCAGAGTGCAGATGTTGGAGACTGGGGTGCAAAATGACTGTTGCAGTGAACAAAGGATGGAGACTGGGGTGCAGAAGAACTGTTGCAGAGAGCAGAGGTTGCAGACTGAGTTGCAGAAGGATGCTAACAGAGGGCAGATTTTGGAGACTGTGGTTCAAAACGACTGATACAGAAAGCAGATATAGGATACTGAGGTGCATAAGGACCCTTACAGAGAACAGATGTTGGAGACATTGTTACAGAAGGACTGTTACAGAGAGCAGAGGTTGGAGTTTGCGTTGCAGAAGAACCGATGTAGAGAACAGAGTTTGGAGACTGGGGTGCAGAAGGACCTTTGGGGCGATCAGAGTATGGAGACTTGGGTGTAGAAAGACTGTTGAAGAGAGCAGTGATTGGAGACTGAGTTACAAAAGGACTGTTACAGAGAGCAGAGTTTTGAGACTGGGGTGCAGATGGATTATTGCAGAGAGCAGAGTTTTCAGACTGAGGTACAGAAAAACTGTTGCAGGAAGCAGATGTTTGAGACTGGGCTTCACAAGGACTGTTGCAGCTAGGAGAGTTTCAGACTGGGGTGCAGAAGGATAGTTGCAAAGAGCAAAGGTTGGAGACTGAGGTGCACAAGGATTGTTACAGACAGCAGAGGTTGGAGACTGGGGTGCAGAAGGACTGTTGCAGAGAGCAGAGGTTTTAGACTGGGATGTAGAAGGACTTTTGCAGCGAGTAGAGGTTTAAGATTGGGGTCCAGAAGGACTGTAGCAGAGAGCAGAAGTTGGAGACTAAAGTGCAGAAGGACAGTTAAACTGAGCACATTTTGGAGACTGGGCTGCAGACGGACTGACACAGAAAGCAGAGGTTGGAGACTCGGGTGCAGAAGTACCAATACAGAGAGCAGAGTTTGTAGAATGCAGTACAGAAGGACTGTTACAGAGAGCAAAGTTTGGAGACTGGGGTGGAGAATTAGTGCTGCAGAGAGCAGATTTTGGAGACTGGGGTGCAAAATGACTGTTGCAGAGAGCAGACGATAGAGACTGGGGTGCAGAAGGACTGTTGCAGAGAGAAGAGGTTGCAGACTGAGTTGCAGAAGGACGGTTACAGAGGGTAGAGTTTGGTGACTGTTGTTCAAAACGACTGATACAGAAAGAAGAAGTTGGATACTGGGGTGCATAAGGACCCTTACAGAGAACAGAGGTTGGAGAATGTGGTACAGAAAGACTGTTACAGTGAGCCGAGGTTGGAGACTGGGGTGCAGAAGAACTGATGTAGAGAACAGAGTTTGGAGACTGGGGTGTAGAAGGAGTTTTTAAGAGAGCAGATGTTAGAGACTTGTGCACAGAAGATTTGTTTCATAGAGCAGAGATTGGAGACTGAGGTACAGAAGGACTGTTACAGAGAGCAGAGGTTGGAGACTGGGTTGCAGATGGAGGATTACAGAGAGCAGAGTTTTCAGACTGAGGTTCAGAAGAACTGTGGCACAAAGCAGATGTTGGAGACTGGGGTTCACAAGGACTGTTGCAGAGACTAGAGGTTTGTGACTCGGGTGCAGAAGGATCGTTGCAGACAGCAGAGGATGGAGACTGAGGTGCAGAAGAATTATTGCAGAGAGCAGAGGTTCGAGACTGGGGTGCGGAAGGATCCTTACAGAGAGCAGAGTTTAAAGATTGGGGTGCAGAAAGACTTTTACAGAGAGCACAGTTTGGAGACAGGGATGCAGAAGGAATGTTGCGGAGAGCAGAGGTTGAAGACTTGGGTGCAGAAGGACTTTTGCAGAAAGCAGAGGTTGGAGACTGAGGTGCAGAAGGACTGGTGCAGAGAGCAGAGGTTAAAGACTGGGTTGCAGAAGGACTGTTACAGAGAACAGACGTTGGAGACTGGGTTTCAGAAGGATCTTACAGATAAAAGAGTTTGGAGACTGAGGTGCAGAAGAACTGATACAGAGAGCGGAGGTTCGAGACTGAGGTGCAGAAGAATCGTTACAGAGATCAGAGGTTGGAGACTGGGGTGCAGACGGACTTTTACAGAGAGCAATGGTTTGATACTGGGTTGCAGAAGGAATGTTGCAGAGAGCAGAGTTTTAAGACTGAGGTTCAGAAACCCTGTTGCTGAGAGTAGAGGTTGGAGATTGGCTTGCAGAAGGACTGTTGCAGAGAGCAAAGGTTTAAGACTGCAATGTAGAAGGACTGTTGCAGAGAGCAGAGGTTAAAGACTGGAGTGCAGAAGGACAGTTACAGATAGCAGACTTTGGAGACTGGGTTTCAGAACGATCTTACAGAGAAAAGAGTTTGGAGACTGCGGTGCAGAAGGACTGTTACAGAGAGCGGATGTTTGATACTGGGGTGCAGAAGGAAAGTTGCAGAGAGCAGATGTTAAAGACTGGGGTTCAGAAGGACTGTTGCTGAAAACAGAGGTTGGAGACTGAGGTGCAGAAGGACTGTTACAGAGAGCAGAGTTTGGATACTGGGGTGCAGAAGGACTGACAAAGAAAGCAAATGTTGGAGACTGGGGGGCAGAAAGACCGTTACAGAGAGCAGAGGTTGGAGACTCTGGTACAGAAGGACTGTTACAGACAGAAGAGTTTGGAGACTGGGGTGTAAAAGGACTGTTGCAAAAAACAGAGTTTGGAGACTGGGGTGCAGAAGGACCGTTGCAGAGAGCAGAGGTAGGGGACTGGTGTGCAGAAAAACTATTACAGCGAGCAGGGGTTGGAGACTGGTTTGCAGAAGGATCTTACAGAGAGCAGAGGTAGGAGACTGGGGTGGAGAAGGACTGTTTCAGAGAAAAAAGGTAGAAGACTAGAATGCAGAAGGATTGTTGCAGAGAGTAGAGGTTGGAGACTGGGGTTCAGAAGGCCTCTTACAGAGAGCAGAGGTTGGAGGCTGGGATGCAGAAGGCCCTTTACAAAGAGCAGAGTTTGCATACTGGGTTTCAGAAGGGTCTTACAGAGAGCCGAGGTAGGAGACAGAGGTACAGAAAGACTGATACAGAGAGCAGAGTTTGGAGACTGGGGTGTAGAAGGACTGTTTCAGAGAGCAGATATGTTAGAGACTTCTGCACAGAAGGATTGTTGCATAGAGCAGAGATTGGAGACTGAGGTACGAAAGAACTGTTGCAGAGAGCAGAGGTTGGAGACTGGGTTGCAAAAAGGACTGTTGCAGCGAGCAGAGGTTGGAGACTGGGGTGCAGAAGGATCATTGCAGAGAGCAGAGTTTGGAGACTGGGGTGCAGATGGACTGATACAGAGAGAAGAGGCTGGAGACTGGTGTTTAGAAGGCCTGTTACAGAGCAGAGTTGGAGAGTGGCGTGCAGAAGGATCTTACAGAGAGCAGAGTTTGGAGACTGAGTTGCAGAAGGACCCTTGCAAAGAGCAGAGGTTTGAGAGTTAGGTGCAGAAGGATAGTTACAGAGAGAAGAGTTTGGAGACTGGGGCGGAAAAAAACTTTTGCTGAGAGAAGACGTTTTAGAGTGGGGTGTAGAAGGACTGTTGCAGAGAGTAGAGGTTGGAGATTGGGGTCCAGAAGGACTGTTACAGAGAGCAGATTTTTGAGACTGGGATGAAGAAGGACTGTTGCAGAGAGCAGATGATGGAGATTGGGGTGCAAAAGAAAAGTTGCAGAGAGCAGAGGATGGAGACTGGGGTCCAGAGGTATCCTTGGGGTGAGCAGAGTATGGAGAATGGGGTGTAGTAGGACTGTTACAGAGAGCAGAGTTTGGAGATTAGGGTTTAGAAGGACTTTTACAGAGTGCAGACTTTGGAGACTGAAGTGCAGAAGGATCGTTGCAGAGAGCAGAGTTTAGAGACTGGGGTTCAGAAGGATTTTTAGAGAGAGCAGACGTTGGAGACTGTGGTGCAGAAGGACTTTTACTGAGAGCACAGGTTAGAGACTGGGGTGCAGAAGGACTTTTACAGAGAGCACAGGTTAAAGACTGAGGTGCAGAAAAATCTTTTGCAGAGAGCAAAGTTAAGAGACTTGAGTTCAGAAGGAGTGTTGCAGATATCAGATGTTGGAGAATGAGGTGCAGAAGGACCATTACAGAGAGCAGAAGGTGGAGACTGGGCTACAGAGGAGTGTTACAGAGAGTAGATGTTGGAGACTGGTGTGCAGAAAAACTGATACATAAAGCAGAGTTTCGATACTGGGGTGCAGAAGGCCCCTTACAGAAAGCAGAGGTTGGAGACTGGGGTGGAGATTGACTGTTGCAGAAAGCAGAGGATGGAGACTGGGTTGCAGAAGGAGTCTTGCAGAGTGCAGAGTTTGAAGACTGGTTGCAGAAGGACTGTTTCAGATAGCAGAGGTTGCAGAGTGAAGTGCAGAATGACAGTTACAGAGAGCAGAGTTTTGAGACTGTGGTGCAGTAGGACTGATATAGAAAGTAGAGGTGGGAGACTGGGTTGCAAATGGTCCCTTAAAGAGAACAGAGGTTGGAGACTGCAGTACAGAAGGACTGTTGTAGAGAACAATGTTGGAGACTGGGGTTAAGTAGTACCAATGCAGAGAGCAGAGGTTGGAGACTGGGGTGCAGAAGGAATGTTACAGAGAGCACAGGTTGCAGACTGAGGTGCAGAAAGACTGTTACAGAAAGCAGAGGTTGGAAATTGGAGTGTAGAAGGACCGTTACAGACAGCAGAGTTTGGAGACTGCCGTACAGAAGGACTGTTACACATAGCAGATCTCGGAGACTGGGGAGCAGCAGGACTGTTTCAGAGAACAGAAGTTGGAGACTGGGGTGGAGAAGGAATGTTACAGAGAGCAGAGTTTAGAAACTGGATTGCAGAAAGATTTTACAGAGAGCAGAAACTGGAGACTGTGGTGCAAAGGACTGTTGCACAGAGCAGAAGTTGGAGTCCAGAAAAATCGTTGCAGAGAGCAGATTTTAGAGACTGAGATGCAGATAGACTGTTACAGAGAGCAGAGTTTGGAGACTGAGGTCCAGAAGGACTGTTACAGACAGCAGAGTTTAGAGACTGGGGTTCAGATGGATCTTACAGAGAGCAGAGTTTGGAGACTGGAGTGCAAAAGGAACGTTGCAGAGAGCAGATGTTGGAGACTGGGATGGAGAAGAATCGTTGCAGAGAGAAGAGGTTGGAGACTGGAGTGCATAAGGATCTTACAAAGAGCAGAGGTTGGTGACGAGGGTGCAGAAGGCCTGTTGCCGAGAGCAAAGGTTGTAGGCTGGGGTGGAGAAAAATTATTACAGAGGGAAGAGGTTGGAGACTGGGGTTCTGGAGGACTGTTACAGAGAGCAGATTCGAGACTGGGTTGCAAAAATCCTGTTACAGAGAGCAGAGGTTGGAAACTATTCTGCAGAAGGACTGTTTCAGAGAGCAGAGTTTGGAGACTGGGTTGCAGAAGGGTCTTACAGAGAGCAGAGGTAGTAGACTGAGGTGCAGAAGGATCATTGCAGAGAAAACAGTTTTTAGACTGAGTTGCTGAAGGACTGTTTCAGAGAGCAGATGTTGGAGCCTGGTGTGCAGAAGGACTGTTGCAGAGAGCAGAGGTTGGAGACTGGGGTGAAGAAGGATTGTTACAGAGAGCAGAGTTTAGAGACTGGGTTGAAGAAGGATCCTACAGAGAGCATAGGTTGAAGAATCACGTGCAGAAAGACTGATACAGAGAATATATGTTGGAGAATGAGGTGGAGAAGTAACGTTGCAGAATACAGAGTTCTGAGACTGAGATGCACAAGGATTGTTACAGAGAGCAGAGGTTGGAGACTGTGGTGCAAAAGGACTGTTACAGAGAGTAGAGGTTGGAAACTGGGTGCAGAATAAGTGTTGTAAAGAACAGAGGTTGGAGACTGAGGTGCAGAAGGACCATTGCAGAAAGCAGAGGTTGGAGACTGGGTTTCAGAAAAATCTTACAGAGAGAAGAATTCGGACACTGAGGTTCAGAAGGACTGTTTCAGAGAGCAGATGTTGGAGATTGGGATGCAGAAGGACTGTTGCAGAGAGCAGAGGTTTGAGTCTGAGGTGCAGAAAATCTGTTACAGAGGGTGCAGAAGGACCATTGCAGAAAGCAGAGGTTGGAGACAGGGTTTCAGAAGGTTAGACACTGAGGTGCAGAAGTACTGTTAAAGAGAGCAGAAGCTGGAGATTAGGATGTGGAGAGAGAGGTTGGAGTCTGACGTGCAGAAAGAAAGTTACAGAGAGCAGTGGTTGAAGACTGGGGTTAAGAAAAACTGATACAGAAAGCAGAGTTTGGAGACTGGGGAGCAGAAGGATCCTTACAATGAGCAGAGTTTGAAGACCTCAGTACAGAAGGACTGTTAAAGAGAGCAGAGGTTGGAGACTGGGGTCGAGAAGGTCTGTGTTAGAGAGCAGATTTTAAAGACTGGGGTGCAGAAGAACTGTTACAGAGAGAAGAGGTTGGAGATTTAGGTGTAAATGGCCTGTTACACAGATCAGAGTTTGAAGACTGGGGTGCAGAAGGACTGTTGCAGAGAGCAAGGATGAAGACTGGGGTGCAGAAGGACTGTTGCAGAGAGCAGAGGTTTCACAGTGAGGTTCAGAAGGACCTTTACAGAGAGCAGAGTTTGGAGACTGTGTTGCAGAAGGACTGATACAGAAAGCAGAGGTTGAGGGTTGGAGTGAAGAAGGACCCTTAAAGAGAATAGAGGTTAAAGACTGTGGTACTGAAGAACTGTTGTGAAGAACAGAGATTGGAGACTTCTATGCAGAGGGACCATTGCAGAGAGCAGAGTTTGGGGTGCAGAAGGATCTTATAGAGAGAAGAGTTTGGAAACTGGGGTGCAGAAGAAGTGTTGCAGAGAGTAGAGTTTGGAGCCTTGGGTACAGAAGGATCGTTGCAGAGAGCAGAGTATAAAGACTGGGGTGCCGAAGAACTGTTACAGAGAGAAGATGTTGGAGACTTGGGTGCAAACGGCCTGTTACACAGATCAAAGTTGGGAGACTGGGGTGCAGAAGGACTGTTACAGAAAGCAGAGTTTGGAGACTGGTTTTCAGAAGGATCTTACACAGAGAAGAGGTTGGAGACTGAGGTGCAGAAGGACTGTTACAGAGAGTAGATGTAGTAGACTGAGGAGCAAAAAGACTGTTGCAGAGAGAAGAGATTGGAGACTTAGGTGTAGAAGGACTCTTGCAGAGAGCAGAGGTTGAAGATTGGGGTTCAGAAGGACTGTTGCAGAGAGCAGAATTTGGAGACCGAGGTGCAGAAGGACTGTTGCAGAGGGCAGAGTTTGGAGACTTGAGTGCAGAAAAACTGATACTAAAAGTAGTGGTTTGAGACTGGGGTGCTGAAGGACTGTTACAGAGAAAAGTGTTTGGAAACTGCAGTACAGAAGGACTGTTACAAAGAGCAGAGGTTGGAGACTGGGGTGGAAAAAAACTTTTTTAAAGATCAGATGTTGGAGACTGGGGTGCAGTAGGACTGTTGCGGAGATAAGAGTTTGGAGATTGGGGTGTAGAAGAACTGTTGCAGAGAGTAGAGTTTGGAGACTGGGGTGCAGATGGACCGTTGCAGAGAGGAGAGGTGGGAGACTGAGGTGCAGAAGGATTGTTACAGACTGCAGAGGTAGGATACTGGGGTGCAGAAAGTTGACCCAGAGAGCAAAGGTTGGAGACTGGGGTGGAGAAGGCCTGTAACAGAGAGAAGAGTTTGGAGACTGAGGTGCTGAAGGATTGTTACAGAGAGCTGAGTTTGGAGATTTAGGTGCAGAAGAACTATTACAGAGAGCAGAGTTTGGAGATTGGGGTGCAGAAGAACTGTTACAGAGAGCAGAGTTTGGAGACTGGGGTGCAGAAGGCCTGTTACAGAGAACAGATGTATGAGACTGAGATGCAGAAGGATTGTTATTAAGAGCAAAAGTTGGAGACAGGGGTTCAGAAAGACAGTTAGAGAGAGCACAGGTTGGAGACTGGGGTGAAGAAGAAATGTTGCAGAGAGCAGAGGTTGGAAACTGGGGTACAGAAAGACTGTTGCAGAGAGCAGAGTTTGGAGGCTGTGGTACAGAAGGACTGTTACAGAGACTAGAGCTTGGAGTCTGGGGTGCAGAAGGAATTTCACAGAGAGTACAGTTCGAAAACTGGGGTGCAGAAGGATCTTATAGAGACCAGATATTGGAGACTGGGGTGCAGAAGGACTCTTGCAGAGAGCAGACATTGGAGACTGGGGTTCAGAAGGATCGTTGCAGAAGGTAGAGGTTGGATACTTGGGTGTAGAAGGACTGTTGCAGAGAGCAGAGGTTGGGGACTGAGGTGCAGAAAGACTGGTAGAAAGAGCAGAGGTTGGAGACTGGGGTGCAGAAGGACCCTTACTGAGAGCAGAGTTTGGAGACTGCTATACAGAAGGACTTTTATGGAGAGCAGAGTTTGGAGACTAGGGTGCAGAAAGACTATTGCAAAGAAAAGTGTTTGGAGACTGGGGTGCAGAAGAAATGTTGCAGAGCGCAGAGGTTGAAGACTGAGGTGCAGAGGGTTGTTGCAGAGAGAAGAGGATGGAGACTGGGGTGCAGCAGGCCTGTTACATAGAGCAGAAGTTTGAGACTGGGGTGCAGAAAGATCATAGCAGAGAGCAGAGTTTGGAGACTGAGGTGCAGAAGAATCCTTGCAGAGAGCAGAGGTTTGAGACTGTGGTGCAGAACGATCTTTACAGAGAGCAGAGGATGAAGACTGGGGTGCAGAAGGACAGTTACACAGAGCACAGATGGAGACTGGGGTTCAGAAGAAATGTTGCAGAGAGCAGAAGGTGGAGACTGCCGTGCAGAAGGACTTTTGCAGAGAGCAGAGGTTTGAAACTGGGGTGCAGAAGAACTGATACAGAAAGCAGACATTGGAGACTGGGGTGCAGAGGTACCCTTACAGAGAACAAAGCTTGGAGACTGCGGTACAGAAGGACTTTAACTGAGAGCAGATGTTGAAGACTGTGGAGCAGAAGGACTGATTTAGAGAACAGAGGTTGGAGACTGGGGTGCAGAAGGACCGTTGCAAAGAGCAGAGTTTTGAGACTGACGTGCAGAAGGACTGTTAGAAAGCAGAGCTAGAATACTGGGGTACAGAAGGAATGTTGCAGAGAGTAGAAGGTGAAGACTGAGGTGCAGAATGATTATTGCAGAGAGAAGATGTTGGAGACTGGGGTTCATTAGGCCTGTTTCAGAGAGCAGAGTTTGGAGACTGGGGTGCAGAAGACCTGGTAGAGAGAAGAGGGTGAAGACTTGTGTGCAGAAGGATTGTTTCAGATAGCACAGTTTGGAGACTGAGGTGCAGAAGGATCGTTGCAGAGATCAGAGGTTTCAGACTGAGGCTTAGAAGGACTGTTACAGAGAGCAGATGTTGGAGTCTGAATTGGAGAAGGACTGTTTCAGAGAGCAGATATTGGATCCTGGGGTGCTGAAGGATTGTTGCAGAGAGCACAGGTTGGAGACTGGGGTGCAGAAGGCCTGTTACAGAGAGCAGAGGTTTATGACTGGGGTGCACAAGGCCTGTTACAGAGAGCAGATGTTGGAGACTGAGGTGCAGAAGGATTGTTACAGAGAGCAGAGGTTGAATACTGGGGTGCAGAAGGACCATTACAAAGAGCAAAGGTTGGAGACGGAGGTGCAGAAGGACTTTTACAGAGAGCAGAGTTTGGATACTGGGGTTCAAAGGACTGTTACAGAGAGCAGAGTTTGGAGACTGAGGTGCAGAAGGATCGCTGCAGAGAGAAAATGTTGGAGACTGGGGTGCAGAAACCCTGTTAGAGAGAGCAGAGTTTGGAGACTGGGGTGCAGAAGACCTTGTACAGAGAGCAGAGGTTGGAGCCTGGGGTGCAGAAGGATTGTTACAGATAGCACAATTTGGAGACTGGGGTGCAGAATTATCGTTGCAGAGAGCAGATATTTCAGACTGAGGCTTAGAAGGACTGTTACAGAGAGTAGAGGTTGAAAACTTAGGTGCAGAAGGATTGTTACAGAAAGCATAGATTGGGGATTGGCATGCAGAAGGACCGTTATAGAGAAAAGAGGATGGACACTGGGTTTCAGAAAACCTGTTACAGAGAGAAGAGTTTGGAGACTGGGGTGCAGAAGACCTTGTACAGAGAGCAGACGTTGGATACTGAGATGTAGAAAGATTGTTACAGAAAGCAGAGTTTCGAGACTGCGGTGCAGAAGGACTATTACAGAGAGCAAAGTTTGGAGACTGAGGTGCAGAAGGATTGTTACAGAGATCAGAAGGTGAAGACTGGGGTGCAGAAGGAGTGTAAGAGAAAGCAGAGTTTGGAGATTTGGGTGCAGAAAAACTAATAACGAGAGCAGATGTTGGAGAGTGGGGTGCGGAAGGACCGTTGCAGAGAGCAGAGTTTGGAGACTTAGGTGCAGAATGACTGTTACAAGGAGCAGCAGTCGGAAACTGGGGTGCAGAAGAACCATTGCAGAGAGCAGAAGTTGGAACCTGGGGAGAATAAGGATGGTTGCAGAGAGCAGATGTTGGACACTGGGGTGCAGAAGGACTATTACAGAGAGCAGAGTTTTAAGACCGGGTTGCAGAAGGATCCTACAGAGAAAATATTTTGGAGACTGAGGTGCAGAAGGACTTTTACAGAGAGTAAAAGTACAGAGGTTGCAGAGTGAGGTGTAGAAGGACTGTTACTGAGAGCAGAGTTTGGAGACTGTGGTACAGAAAGACTGATACAGAAAGCAGAGGTTGGAGAATGGGGTGCAGAAGGAACCTTATAGAGAACAGAGGTTGAATACTGCGGTACAGAAGAACTGATGTAGAGAACAAGGTTGGAGACTTGGGTGCAGAGGGACCATTTCAGAGAGTAGACGTTGGAGTCTGGGATGCCGCAGGATTTTTGCAGAGAGCAGACGTTAGAGACTAGGGTGAAAAAGGATTTTATAGAGAGCAAAGTTTGGAGACTTAGGTGCAGAAGGACTGTTGCAGAGAGCAGATGTTGGAGACTGGGGTGCAGAAGGACTGTGCAGAGTGCAGTGTTTGGAGAATGTGGTGCAGAAGAACTGTTGCAGAGAGCAGAGGTTGGAGACTGGGATGCAGAAGGACTGTTACAGAGAGCAGAGGTAGAAGCCTGGAGTGTAGAACGACGGATACAGAAAGCAGAGTTTGAAGACTGGGGTGCAGAAGCACCTTTACAGAGTATAGAGGTTGAAGACTGCGGAATAGAAGGACTGTTAAAGAGAGCAGAGGTTGGAGACAGGTGTGCAGAAGGATATTACAGAGAGCAGAGGTTGGAGACTGCGGTGCAATAGGACTGCTGCAGAGAGCAGATGCTGGAGACTCTGGTGCAGAAGGATCGTTGCAGAGAGAAGAGGTTGGAGACTGAGGTGCAGGAGGCCTGTTACAGAGAGCAGAGCTTGGAAACTGGGATGCAGATGGCCTGTAACATAGAGCAGTGTTTGGAGATTGGGTGGCAGAAGGATCTTACAAAAAGCAGAGGTTGTTGACTGAGGTGCCGAAGAACTGTTACAGAGAGCAGAGTTAGGAGACTGGGGTCCAGAAAGATCGTTGCAGAGAGCAGTTTTCAGAATGATGTTTAGAAGGACTATTGAAGAGAACAGAGGTTGGAGACTTGGGTTCAAAAGAATCATTACAGAGAGCAGAGGGTGGAGACTGGCGGTGCCAAAGGACTGTTTCAGAGAGCAGAGGTTGGAGACTTGGGTTCAGAAGGACTGTTACAGAGAGAAGAGTTTGGAGACTGAGGTTCAGATGGACCATTGCAGAGAGCAGAGTTTGGAGGCTGAGGTGTAGAAGGATTGTTACAGAGAGCAGAGGTTGGAGACTGGGGTGCAGAAGGAATGATACAGAAAGAAGAGCTTAGATACTAAGGTGCAGAAGGACCCTTACAGAGAGCAGAGGTTGGAGACTGAGGTGCAGAAGGACTGTTGCAGAGAGCAGAGGTTTCTGACTGAGTTGCAGAAGTACTGTTACAGTGGGCAGAGTTTTGAGACTTTGGTGAAAAACAGCTGATACAGAAAGAAGAGTTTGGATACTGGGGTGCATAAAGACCCTTATAAAGAACAGAGGTTGGAGACTGTGGTACAGAAGGACTTTTACAGAGAGCAGAGGTTGGAGACTGGGGTGCAGAAGAACTTTTGTAGAGAACAGAGGTTGGAACTGGGTTGCAGGAGGATCGTTGGGGCGAGCAGAGTATGGAGACTGGGGTGTAGAAGGACTGTTGCAGAGAGCAGATGTTGAAGATTTGGGTGCAGAAAGACTGTTGCATAAAGCAGAAATTTGAGACTGAGGTGCAGAAGGACGGTTAGAAAGACCAGAGTTTGGAGACTGTAATGCAGAAGTACTTTTACAGAGAGCAGAGGTTGAAGATGGGGGTGCAGTAGGACATTTACAGAGAGAACATGTTGGAGACTGATGTGCAGAAAAACTGTTTCAGAGAGCAAAGTTTGGAGACTGGGGTGTAGAAGGAGTGTTTCAGAGAGCAGTGGTTGAAAACTGAAGTACAGAAGGACCCTTACAGAGACCAGAGTTTGAAGACAGCGGTACAGAAGGACTGTTACAGAGAGCATAGGTTGAATACATGTGTTCAGAAAGATCTTACAGACAGCATAGGTTGGAGACCGGGGTGCAGAAGGACTGTTGCAGAGAGCAGAGGTTGGAGACTGGGGTGCAGAAGGCCTGTTACAAAGAGCAGTGCTTGGAGACTGAGGTGCAGAAGAATCGTTGCTGAGGGCAGAGTTTTCAGACTGAGGTGCAGAAGGACTGTTACAGAAAGCAGAGGTTGGAGACTGGGGTGCAGAAGCATGGTTACAGAGAGCAGAGGTTTTAGACTAAGGTGGAGAAAGACTGCTGCAGAGAATAGAGGTTGGAGACTGAGGTGCATAAGGAGTTTTACAGAGAGCAGAAGTTGGAGACTGGGGTGCAGAAGGACTGATACAGAAAGCAGAGCTTGATGACTGGGGTGAAGAAGGACTGTTTCAGAGAGCAGAGGTTGGAGACTGAGGTGGGGAACGACTGTTACAGAGAGGAGAGTTTGGAGAATGTGGTCCTGATGTACTGATACTGAAACCACGATTGAAGACTGGGGTGCAGAAGGAACCTTACAGAGAACAGAGATGGGAGACTGTGGTACAGAAGTACTGTTACAGAGAGCAGAAGTTGGAGACTGGGGTGCAGAATAATTGTTGTAGAGAACAGAGTTTGGAGACTGGGGTTCAGAAGGACCATTGCAAATAGCAGAGGTTGGAGACTGGGTTTCAGAAGGATTATACAAAGAGCAGAGTTCGGACACTGAGGTGCAGAAGCACTGTTGCAGAGAGCAGAGGTTGGCGACTGAGGCGCAGTAGGACTGTTCCAGAGAGCAGAGGTTAAAGTCTGAGGTTCAGAAGGACTGTTACAGAGAGCAGAGTTTAGAGATGGGGTGCAGAAAGACTGATACAGAAAGCAGATTTTGGAGACTGGGGTGCAAAAGAACCGTTACAGAGAACACAGGTTGGAGACTGCAGTGCAGAAGGACGGTTACAGAGACAAATGTTTGGAGACTGGCGTGGTAAACGACTGTTGCAGAGAGCAGATTTTGGAGACTGGGGTACAGAAGGACTGTTGCAGCAAGCAGAGGATTAAGACTTGGGTGCAGCAGGACTCTTGCAGAGAGCAGAGGTGGCAGAGTGAGGTTCAGAAGCACTGATACAGAGAGCAGAGTTTGGAGATTGTGGTGCAGAAGGACTGATACAGAAAGCAGAGGTTGGAGAATGGGGTGCAGAAGAACCCTTACAAAGAGCGGATTTTGGAGACTGATGTGCAGAAGGAATGTTACAGAGAGCAGAGTTTGGAGACTGGTGTGGAGATGGAATGTTGCAGAGTGCAGTGGTCGGAGACTGGGTTGCAGAAGGACTGTTGCAGAGAGCAGAGGTTAGAGACTATGGTTCAGAAGGGCTGTTACAGAGAGCAGAGGTTGGAGACTTGGGTGTAGAAGGACTGAGACAGAAAGCAGGGGTTGGAGACTGGGGTGCAGAAGGACTGTTGCAAAGAGGAGAGGTTGGAGACTGGGGTGGAGAAGGACTGTGGTAGAGAGCAGATGTTTGAGACTGGGGTGCAGAATTACTATTGCAGAGAGCAGAGGTTGGAAACTGGGGTGCAGTAAAACTATTCCAGAGAGCAAAGGTTGCAGACTAAGGTGCAGAAGGACTGTTAAAGTGAGTAGAGTATGGAGACTGTAGTGCAGAATGATTTCTACAGTGAGCAGATTTTGAAGACTGGGGTGAAGAATTGTCTTAGAGAGAGCAGAGTTTGGAGACTGCGGTACAGCAGGACTGTTACAGAGAGCAGAGTTTGCAGACTGCGGTGCAGAAGGACTGTTTCAGAAAACAGAGGTTGGAGACTGGTGTGCAGAAGAACTATTACAAAGAGCAGATTTTTGAGACTGGTTTTCAGAATTACTGTTACATAGAGTAGAGGTTGGAAACTGGGGTGCAGAAGGATCTTACAGAGAGTAGAGTTTGGAGACTAGGGTGCAGAAGGACTGTTGCAGAGAGCAGAGGTTTGAGACAGAGGTGTAGAATGATCGTTGCAGACAAAAGAGTTTTGAGACTGGGATACAGAAGGCCTGTTGAAGAGAGCAGAGTTTGAAGAATGGGGTGCAGAAGGACTGTTATAGAGAGCAGAGTTTTGATTCTGGGTTTCAGAAGGATCTTCCAGATAGCATCTTCCTTCCAGAAGGATCTTCAGAGTTTGGAGACTGAGGTGCAGAAGAACTGTTACTGAGAGCAGTGGTTGAAGACTGGGGTCAGAAGTATCGTGCAGAGAGCAGAGGTTTCAGACTGAGATGTAGAAAGACTGTTAAAGAGAGCAGAGGTTGGAGATTGAGGTGCAGAAGGAGTGTTACAGGGAGCAGATTTTAAAGACTGTGTTGCAGAAGGATCTTACATAGAGTAGAGTTTGGAGACTGAGGTGAAAAGGATTGTTGCAGAGAGCAGATTTTTCAGACTAAGATGCAGAAGGACTGTTGTAGAGAGCAGATGTTGTAGACTGGGTTTCAGAAGGACCGCTACAGAGAGCAGAGGTTGGAAACTGGCTTGCAGAAGTCCTGTTACAGAGAGCAGAGTTTTGAGACTGTTTTGCAGACGGACTATTACAGAGAGCAGAGTTTTCAGTCTTTGTTTCAGAAGGATCTTACAGAGAGCAGAGGTTGGAGACTGACATGCAGAAGAACTGTTGCAGAGAGCAGAGTTTATAGAATAGGTTACAGAAGGACTGTTGCAGAGAGTAGATCTTGGAGACTGTTGTTCAGAAGGACTGTTTCAAAGAGCAGAGGTTGGAGAATGGGGTGCACAAAGACTTTTACAAAGAGCAGAGTTTGGAGACTGAGGTGCAGAAGGACTGTTACAGAGAGCAGATGTTGGAGACTGTTGTGAAGAAGGACTGATAAAAAAAGCAGAGGTTGGAGACTGGAGTGCAAAAGGACCTTTATGGAGAGCAGAGTTATGAGACTTCGGTACAGAAGGACTGTTCCAGAGACCAGAGTTTGGATATTGGAGAGCAGAAGGACTGTTGCAGAGGACAGAGGTTGGAGACTGGGGTTCAGCTGAACCGTTTCAGAAAGCAGAGGTTGGAGACTAGGGTTCAGAAGTAATTTTACAGAGAGCAGAGTTTGAAGACTGGGGTGCCGAAGGATCTTACAGAGAGCAGAGGTTGGAGATTGATGTGTAGTTGGATTCTAACAGAGAGCAGAGTTTGGAGACTGGGGTGCAGAAGTACTGTTGAAGAGATCAGATGTTGGTAACTACGGTGCAGACAGACTGTTGCAGAGAGCAGAGGTTGGAGACTGGGGTGCAGAAGGACTGTTGCAAAGAGCAGAGTTTGGAGACTGAGGTGCAGAAGGACTGTTATATAGAGAAGAGTTTTGAGAATGTGCAGCCAAGGGACTGTTACAGAGGACAGAGTTTGGAGACTGGGTTCCTGAAGAATCTTACAGTGAGCAGAGGTTGGACACTGAGGTTCAGTTGGACTGTTACAGAGAGCAGTGGTTGGAGATTGGGGTGCAGAAGCATCTTGGAGAGGAGAGGTTTCAGACTGAGGTGCAGAAACACTGTTACAGAGAGCAGAGGTTGGAGGCTGAGGTGTAAAAGGACTGTTACAGAGAGCAGAGTTAGGAGGCTGAGGTTCAGCAGGACTTTTACAGAAAGCTGAGATTGGAAATTGCGGTGCAGAAGGACCGTTATAGAGATCAAAGTTTGTAGACTGCGGTATAGAAGGACTGTTAAAGAGAGCAGAGATTGGAGACTGGGGTCCAGAAGGACTGTTACAGAGAGCACAGGTTGCAGACTGAGCTGCAGAAGGATCTTGGAGAGCAGAGGATTCAGACTGAGGTGCAGAAGGACTGTTACAGAGAGCAGAGTTTGGAGACTGCGTTACTTAAGGACTGTTATAGAGAGCAGATATTGGAGACTGGGGAGCAGAAGGACTGTTGCAGAGGACAGATGATGGAGACTGGGGTGCCCCAGGACACTTGCAGAAAGCAGAGTTTGGAGCCTGGGGTGGAGAAGGAATGTTAGAGAGAGCAAAGTTTGGAAACTGGAGTGCATTAAGATCTTACAGAGATCAGAGGTTGAAGACTCTGGTGCAGAAGGACTGTTGCAGAGATCAGACATTGGAGACTGGGTTCCAGAAGAATCATTGCAGAGAGGAGAGTTTGAAGACTGTGGTTCAGAAGGACTGTTGCAGAGAGCAGAGGTTGGAGACTGGTGTTGAGAAGAATCGTTGCAGAGAGAAAAGGTTGGAGACTTGGGTGCAGAAGGCCTGTTACAGTGAGCCGCGGTTGGAGACTGTTTCAGAGGTACTGTTACAGAGATCAGAGGTTGGAGACTGTTTGGAAGAAGGACTGAGACCGAGTGCAGAGTTTAAAAACTTGGTTGCAGAAGGATATTACAGAGAGCAGATGTTGGAGATTGAGGTGCAGGAGGACTGTAACAGAGAGTAGTGGTTGGAGACTGGGGTGCAGAAGGATCGTGCAGAGACCTGAGGTTTCATACTGAGGTGCAGAAGGACTTTTACAGATAGCAGAGGTTGGATACTGAGGTGCAGAAAGACTGTTACAGCGAGCACAGGTTGGAGACTGAGGTGCAGAAGGACTGTTACAGAGAGCAGAGTTTGGAGACTGAGGTGCAGAAGAACTATTACAGAGTGCAGATTTTGGAGACTGTGGTGAAGAAGGACTCTTACAGAGAGCAGATATTAGGGATTGGGTTGGAAAAGGAATGTTACAGAGAGCATAGTTTGGAAACTGGGGAGCAGAAGGATCTTACAAAGAGCAGAGGTTGGAGATTGATGTGCAGTAGGATTCTCACAGAGAGCATAGTTTGGAGACTGGGGATCAGAAGAACTGAAAGAGAAAGCAGAGATTGGAGTTTGTGGTGAAGAAAGACGGTAACAGAGAGCAGAGGTTGGAGACTGCAGTACAGAAGAACTGTTAAAGAGAGCAGAGGTGGAGACTGGGGTGCAGAAGGACTATTGCAGAGAGCAGATGTTGGTAACTAGGGTGCACAAAAAGTATTGCAGAGAGCAGAGGTTGGAGACTGGGGTGCAGTAGAACTTTTGCAAAAGTCGAGGTTAGAAACTAATGTGCAGAAGGACTGTTACAGAGAGAAGAGGTTGGAGACTGTCGTGCTGTAGGACTGAAACAGAAAGCAGAGGTTGGAGACTGGGGTGCAGAAAAACTGTTACAGAGAGCAGATGTTGGAGACTGGTTTGCAAAAGGACTGTTTAAGAGAGCAGAGGTTAGAGACTGGGGTGCTGAAGGACTGTTGCCGAGAGCAGAATTTAGAGAGTGGGATGGTGAAGAATTGTTGCAGAGAGAAGATTTTCGAGACTGGGGTGCAGAAGGACTGTAGCAGAGAGCACATGTTGGAGACTGGGGTGCATAAGAACTGTTAAAGAGAGCAGTGGTTGGATACTGGGGTTCAGACAGATTGTTGCAGAGAGCAGAGTTTGGAGACTGGAGTGCATAAGGATCTTACAGAGAGCAGAGGTTGGAGACTGGGGTGTAGAAGGACTCTTGCCGAGAGCAGAGGTTTAAGACTGTGGTGGAAAAGAATCATTGAAGAGAGAAGAGTTTGGAGACTGGGGTTCAGAAGAACTATTACAGAGAGCAGAGGTTCGAGACTGGGTTGCAGATTTCCTGTTATAGAAAGCAGATGTTGGAAACTGTTGTGAAGAAGGACTGTTACAGAGACCAGAGTTTGGAGACTGGGTTAGTCAATGATCTTACAGAGAGCATATTTTTGAGACTGAGGTGCAGAAGGACTGTTACAGAGAGCAGAGGTTGGAGACTGAGCTGTAGAAGAACTTTTACAGAGAGCAGAGTTAGGAGACTGGGGTGCAGAAGGTTCGTTGCAGACAGCAGAGTTTTAAGACTTAGGTGAAGAAGGACTGTTGCTGAGAGCAGAGGTTGGAGACTGGGGATTAGAAGGACTGTTACAGAGTGCAGAGTTTGGAGACTGAGGTGCAGAAGGACTGTTACAGAAAGCAGAGGTTGGAAATTGGTGTTTAAAAGGACCATTACAGAGAGAAGTGTTTGGAGTCTGTGGTACAGAATGACTGTTAAAGAGAGCAGATTTCGGAGACTGGGAAGCAGAAGGACTGTTGGAGAGGACAGAGGTTGGAGACTGTGGTGTAGAAGGAATGTTACAGAAAGCAGAGTTTGGAACCTGGAGTGCAGAAGGATCTTACACCTAGCAGAGGTTGGAGACTTTGGTGCACACGGACCATTGCAGAGAACAGACGTTGGAGACTGTGGTCCAGAAGGATCGTAGTAGAGAGCAGATGTTAGAGACTGGGGTGTAGAAGGACTGTTTCCGAGAGCAGATTTTAGAGACTGGGGTGCAGATGAATTGTTACAGAGAGCAGAGGTTAAAGACTGAGATGTAGAAGGACAGATACACAGAGCAGATTTCAGAGACTGGTGTTCAGAAGAACTGTTACAGAGAGCAGAGTTTGGAGACTGAGGTGTAGATGGACTGTTACAGAAAGCGGAGGTTGGAAATTGGGATGTAGAAAGACCATTATAGAGAGAAGAGGTTGGAGACTGCGGTACAGAATGACTGTTTCAGAGAGCAGATCTCAGAGACTGGAGAGCAGAAGGACTGTTGCAGAGGACAGAGGTTGGAGACTGCGGTGGAGAAGAAATGTTACAGAGAGCAGAGTTTGGAAACTGGAGTGCAGATGTATCTTACACATAGCAGAGGTTTGAGACTATGGTGCACAAGGATTGTTGCAGAGAGCAGACGTTGGAGACTGGGGTCCAGAAGGATCATTGCAGAGAGCCAAGTTTGGAGACTGGGGTGCAGAAGGACTGTTGCAGAGTGCAGATGTTGATGACTGGGGTGCAGAAGGACTGTGGCAGAGAGCATATTTTAGAGACTGGGGTGCTGATGGACTGTTACAGAGAGCAGAGGTTGGAGACTGAGTTGCAGTAGGACAGATACAGAAAGCAGAATTTGGAGACGGTTGTGCAGAAGGACTGTTACAGAGAGCAGAGGATGGAGACTGAGGTTCAGATGGATCTTACAGAGAGCAGAGTTTGGAGACTGGGGTGCAAAAGGACTGTTGCAGAGAGCAGATGTTGGAGACTGGGGTGGAGAAAAATCGTTGCAGAGAGATGACGTTGGAGACTGGGGTGCAGAAGGATCGTGGAGAGCAGAGGTTTCAGACTCAGGTGCAGAAGTTCTGTTACAGAGAGCAGAGGTTGGAGACTGAGTTGTAGAATGACTGTTACGAAGAGCAGAGTTTGGACACTTAGGTGCCGAAGGACTGTTACAGAAAGCAGAGGTTGGAATTGGGGTGCAGAAGGACCGTTACAGAGACCAGAGTTTAGAGACTGCGGTATAGAAAGACTTTTAAAAAGAGCAGAGGTGGGTCACTTGGGTGCAGAAGGACTGTTACAGAAAGCACAGGTTGGAGACTGAGGTTCAGAAGGATAGATACAGAGAGCAGAGGTTGGAGACTGTGGTTTAGAAGGACTGATACAGAAAGCAGTATTTGGAGACTGGGTTGCTGAAGGATCTTACAGAGAGCAGAGTTTGGTGACTGCAGTACAGAAGGACTGTTACAGAGTGCAGATATTGGAGATTGGGGTTCAGAAGGATCGTGCAGAGAGCAGAGGTTTCAGACTGAGGTGCAGAAGGACTATTACAGAGAGCAGAGTTTGGAGACTCAGGTGTAGAAGGATTGTTACAGGAAAAAGAGTTTGGAAATTGGGGTGCAGAAGGACCGTTACAGAGAGCACAGGTTGGAGACTGCGTTATAGGAATGTTACCGAGAGCAGAGGTTAGAGACTGGGGTGCAGAACGACTCTTACATAGAGCACAGGTTGGAGACTGAGGTGCAGAAGGATCGATAGAGAACAGAAGATTGGGGTTCAGACAGACTGATACAGAAAGCAGAGTTTGGAGACTGGTGTGTAGAAGGACCGTTATGGAGAGCAGAGTTTGCAGACTGCGGTACAGAAGGACTGTTAGAGAGAGCAGATCTCGGAGACTGGGGAGTAGAAGGACTGTTGCAAAGGACAGAGGTTTGAGACTCAGGTGGAAGAGAAATGTTACAGAGAACAGAGTTTGGAGACTGGTTTTCAGAAGGATCTTACACAGAGAAGAGGTTGGAGACTGAAGTGAAGGAGGACTGTTAAAGAGAGTAGAGTTTGGGGACTGAGGTGCAAAAGTACCCTTGCTGAGAACAGAGTTTGGAGACTGAGGTACAAAAGAAATGCTACATAGAGCAGAGTTTGGAGACTGGGGTTCAGTAGAACTGTTGTAGAGAGGAGAGGTTGGAGACTGGAGTGCAGAAGGACTGTTGCAGAGAGCAGAGTTTGAAGACTGGGGTGCAGAAGGACTGTTGCAGAGAGCAGACGTTGGATACTGGGGTTAAGAAGGATCATTGCAGAGAGCAGAGTTTTGAGACTGGTGTGCAGAAAGACTGTTAGAGATAGTAGAATTTGGAGACTGAGTTTTAGAAGGATGCTACAGAGAGCAGAGTTTGGAGACTGAAGTGCAGAAGTACTGTTAAAGAGAGTAGAATTTGGAGACTGAGGTGCAGAAGTAACCTTGCAGAGAACAGAGTTTGGAGACTGAGGTGAAGAAGAAATGCTACAGAGAGCAGAGTTTGAAGACTGTGGTGCAGAAGAAATGTTGCAGAGAGCAGAGGTTGGAGACTGGGTTGCAGACGAACTGTTGCAGAGAGCAGAGTTTGGAGACTGTGGTGCAGAAGGACTGTTGCAGAGAGCAGAGGTTGGAGACTGAGGTGCAGAAGTCCTGTTACATAAAGCAGAGTTTGGAGACTGAGGTGCAGAAGTCCTGTTAAATAGAGCAGAGGTTGGAGACTGTGATGCAGAGGGATCGTTGCAAGGAGCAGAGCTTGGAGACAGGGGTGCAGAAGGATCTTTCAGAGAGCAAAATTAGAGACTGAGGTGCAGAAGGACTGTTATAGAGAGAAGAGTTTGGAGACTGATTTACTGAAGGATCTTACAGAGAGCATAGTTTGGAGACTGAGGTTCAGAAGGACTGTTACAGAGAGCAGAGGTTGGAGACTGAGGTGTAGAAGGACTGTTACAGAGAACAGAGTTTGGAGATTCAAGTGCAGTAGGAGTGTTATAGGGTGTAGAGTTTGGAAATTGGTGTGCAGAAGGACTGTTAAAAAGAGCAGAGTTTGTAGACTGCGGTATAGAAAAACTGTTACAGAAAGCAGAGGTTGGAGACTGGGGTGTAGAAGAAATTATACAGAGAGCACAGGTTGGAGACAAAGGTACAGAAGGAAAGATACAGAAAGCAGAGTTTGGAGACTGGGGTGAAGAAAGACCGTTATGGAGAGCAGAGGCTGGAGACTGCAGTACAGAAGGACTGTTACAGAGAGCAGATTTTGGAGACTGGGCAGCAGAAGGACTGTTGCAGAGGACAGAGGTTGGAGACTGGGGTGCCGCTTTACACTTGCAGAAAGCAGAGTTTAAAAACTGGGGTGAATAATGAATGTTACAGAGAGCAGAGTTTGGAAACTGGAGTGCAGACGGATCTTACAAGAGCAGAGGTTGGAGACTGTGGTGCAGAACGACTGTTGCAGAGAGCAGAGGATGAAGACTGGGGTCCAGAAGGATCATTGCAGAGAGCAGAGGCTGGAGACTGGGGTGCAGAAGGACTTTTGCAGAGAGCAGAGGTTGGAGACTGGGGTGCAGAAGGACTTTTGCAGAGAGCAGAGGATGGAGACTGGAGTGCAGAAGGACTGTTAGTGAGAGCAGAGGTTGGAGACTGAGGTGCAGAAGGAATGTTACAGAGAGCATAGTTTGGAGACTTTGTTGCAGAAGGATCTTAGAGAGAGCAGAGGTAGGAGACTGAGGTTCAGGAGGACTGTTACAGAGAGGAGAGGAATGAGACTGGGGTTAAAGGCGGTCGTTGCAGAGAACAGAGATTTCAGACTGAGGTTAAGAAGGAATGTTGTAGAGAGCCAATTTTGGAGACTGGGGTGCAAAATGACTGTTGCAGAGAGCAGAGGTTGGAGACTGGGGTGAAGAAGGATCGTTGCAGAGAGCAGAGGTTGGAGACTGGTGTGCAGAAGGACTGTTATGGAGAGCAGAGTTTGGAGACTTGGTTGCAGAAGGATCTTACAGAAAGCAGAGTTTGGAGACTGAGGTGCAGAAGGACTGTAACAGAGAGCAGAGTTAGGAGACTGTAGTGCAGAAGGACTTATACAGAAAGCAGAGGTTGGAGACTAGGGTGTAGAAAGACCATTACAGAGTGCAGAAGTTGGAGACTGCAGTACAGAAGGACTGTTACAGTGAGTAGAGATTGGAAATTGGGGAGCAGAAATACTTTTCAGAGAACAGAGTTTGGAGACTGGGCTGCAAAAGGACTGTTACAGAGAGCAGAGGTTGGAGACTTGGGTTCAAATGGATCTTACAGAGAGCAGAGTTTAAAGACTGGGGTGCAAAAGGACTGTTGCAGAGAGCAGAGGTTAGAGACTGTGGTGGAGAAGAATCGATGTAGAGAGAAGAGGTTGGTGACTGGGGTGCAGATGGCCTGTTACATAGAGCAGAGGTTGGAGACTGGCTTGTAGAAGTCCTGTTACAGAGAGAAGAATTTGGAGACTGATGTGCAGAAGGACTGTTACAGAGTGCAGATTTTAATGACTGGGTTCTAGAAGGATCTTACAAAGAGCAGAGTTTGGAGAATGAGGTGCACAAGGACTGTTACAGAGAGCAGATGTTGGAGACTGAGGTGCAGAAGGACTGTTACAGAGAGTAGTGTTTGGATACTGGGTTACTGAAGGATCTTACAGAGAACAGAGGTTGGAGACTGAGGTGCAGGCGGACTGTTACAGAGAGAAGTGGTTGGAGACTGGGGTGCAAAAGGATCCTGCAGAGAGCAGAGGTTTCAGACTGAGGTGTAGAAAGAGTGTTACAAAGAACAGAGGTTAGAGACTGAGGTGTAGAAGGACTGTTACCGAAAGCAGAGGTTGGAGCCTCGGGTGCAGAAAAACTCTTACATAGAGCACAAGTTGGAGACTGAGGTGCAGAAAGATAGATACAGAGAACAGAGTTTGGAGACTGGGGTTCAGACAGACTGATACAGAAAGTAGAGGTTTTAGACTGAGATGTAGAAGGACCGTTTTAAAGAGAAGAGGTTGGAGACTGCGGTACAGAAGGACTGTTACAGAGAGCAGATCTCGGAAACTGGGGAGCTGAAGAACTGTTGCAGAGGACAGAGGTTAGAGACTTGGGTAGAGAAGGAATGTTGCAGAGAGTAAAGTTTGGAAACTGGAGTGCAGAAGGATCTTACAGATAGCAGAGTTTGGAGACTGAGGTGCAGAAGGACTGTTGCAGAGAGCAGAGTTTGGACACTGGGGTACAGAAGGACTGTTTCAGAGAGCAGAGGTTAGAGACTGGAGTGCAGAAGGACTGTTGCAGAGATCAAAGTTTGGAACCTGATGTGCAGAAGTCCTGTTACATAGAGCAGAGGTTGGAGACTGAGGTGCTGAAAGATTGTTACAGACAGCAGAGTTCTTAGACTGTGGTGCAGAAGGACTGTTACAGAAAGCAGATATTGGAAACTGGTGTGCAGAAGGACTGTTGCAGATAGCAGATTTTAGAGACTGGGGTGCAGAAGGACTGTTAGAGAGAGCAGAGGTAGAAGACTGGGGTGCAGAAGAGTCGTTGCAGAGAGCAGAGTTTTCAGAATGAGGTGCAGAAGGACTGTTGCAGAGAGCAGATGTTCGATACAGGAGTGAAGAAGGATCTCACAGAGAGCAGAATTTGGAGACTGAGGTGCAGAAGAACATTTGCAGAGATCAAAGGTTGGAGACTGGGGTGAAGTAGGATTATTGCAGAGAGCAGAGTTTGGAGACTGGGGTGCAGACGGATCTTGCAGAGACCAGAGGAGTCAGACTGAGTTTCCGAAGGACTTTTACAGATAGCAGAGGTTTGAGACTGAGGTGTAGAGGACTGTTAAAGAGAGCAGAGTTTGGAGACTGAGGTGCAATAGCACTGTTACAGAAAGCAGAGTTTGGAAATTGGGGTGCAGAAGGACTGTTACAGAGACCAGAGTTTGGAGACTTCGGTATAAAAAAACTGTTAAAGGGAGCAGACTTTGGAGACTGGGGTGCAGTTGGACTGTTACAGAGACCAGTGGTTGGAGACTAGGGTGCAGAAGGATCCTGCAGAGAGGAGAGGTGTCAGACTGAGGTGCCGAAGGACTGTTAAAGAGAGCAGAGGTTGGAGACTTAGGTGTAGAAGGACTGTTACAGAGAGCAGAGTTTGGAGTCTGAGGTGCAGAAGGACTGCTACAGAAAGCAGAGGTTGGAAATTGGGGTGCAGTAAGACCGTTACAGAGACCAGAGTTTGAATACTGCGGTATGAAAAAACTGTTATAGAGAACAGAGACTGGAGACTGGGGTGCAGAAGGAATGTTACAAAAAGCATATGTTGGAGACTGCAGTACAAAAGGATTGTTAAAGAGAGCATATGTTGGAGACTGGGGAGCAGAACGACTGTTGCAGAGGACAGATGTTGGAGACTGGTGTGCTGCAGGACACTTGCAGAAAGTAGAGGTTAAAGACTGGGGTGGAGAAGGAATATTACAGACAGCAGAGTTTGGAAACTGGAGTGCAGGAGGATCTTACAGAGAGCAGATGTTGGAGACTGTGGTGCAGGAGGACTGTTGAAGTGAGCAGAGTTTGGAGACTGGGGTGCAGAAGGACTGTTGCAGAGAGCAGATGTTGGAGACTGGGATCCAGAAGGACTGTTGCAGAGAGCAGAGGTTGGAGACTTAGGTGCAAGAGGATTGGTGCAGAGAGCAGAGGTTGTAGACTGGTCTTCAGAAGGACTGTTACAGACAGCATACTTTGGAGAGTGGGTTGCTGAAGTCACTTACAGAGAGCAGAGGTTTGAGCTTGAGGTGCAGATGGACTGTTGCAGAGAGCAGTGGTTGGAGACTGCGGTACATAAGGACTGTTACAGAGAGCAGATGTTGGAGACTGGGGACCAGAAGGACTGTTACAAATGACAGAGTTTGGAGACTTTGGTGCCACAGGACCCTCGCAGAAAGAAGACGTTGGATACTGGTGTGGAGAAGGAATGTTAGACAGAGCAGATTTTGAAAACTTGAGTGCAGAAAGATCTTACAGAGAGCAGATGTTGGAGACTGAGGTGCAGAATGAGTGTTACAGAGAGCATAGTTTGATCACTGGGGTGTAGTAGAACTGTTACAGAGAGCAGACTTTGGAGACTGGGGTACAGATGGATCTTACAAAGTGCAGAGTTTGGAGACTAAGGTGCAAAAGGACTGTTGCAGAAACCAGAGGTTGGAAATCGGGGTGTAGTAGGACCATTACAGAGACCAGAGTTTGGAGACTACGGTATAGAAAAACTGTTACAGAGAGCAGATGTTGGAGACTGGGAGCAGAAGGACTGTTGCACAGGACAGAGGTTGGAGACCTGGGTGCCGCAGGTCACTTGCAGAAAGCAGAGGTTAAAGACTGGGGTGGAGAAGAAACGTTTCAGAGAACCGAGTTTGGAAACTAGAGTACAGAAGGATCTACAGAGACCAGAGTTTGGAGACTGTGGTGTAGAAGTCCTGTTACATAGAGTAAAGTTTTGAGACTGGGGTGCAGAAGGATCATTGAAAGGAGCAAAAATTGGAAACAGGGGTGCAGTAGGATCATTGAAGAGAGCAGAGGTTGGAGACTGGGGTGCAGAAAGACTGTTGCAGAGAGCAGATTTTAGAAACTGGGGTGCAGAAGGACTGTTACAAAGAGCAGAGGTCGGTGACTGAAGTGCAGAAGGACTGTTTCAATGAGCAGAGTATGGAGACTTGGGTACAGAAAGACTGTTACAGAGAGCAGAGGTTGGAGACTGGAATTCAGATGGATCTTACAGAGAGCAGAGTTTGGAGACTGGGGTGCAAAAGGACTGTTACAGCGTGCAGAGTTTAAAGACTGGGTTTAAGATGGATCTTACAGAGAGCAGAGTTGGGAGACTGAGGTGCAGAAGGACTGTTACAGAGAGCAGAGGTAGTAGACTGGGGATCAGAAGGGTCGTTGCAGAGAGTAGAGTTTTCAGACTGAGGTGCAGAAGAACTTTTACAGAGAGCAGATTTTGGAGACTGGGGTGCAGAGGACTGTTGCAGAGAGCAGATGTTGGTAACTAGGGTTGCAGAAAGACTGTTGTAGAGAGCAGAAGGACTGTTAAAGAGAGCAGAGGTTGGAGAATGAGGTGCAGAAGTCCTGTAACATAGAGCAGAGGTTGGAGATTTGGATGCAGAAGGACTGTTACAGAGAGCAGAGGTTAGATACTGGGGTGCAGAAAAATCTTACAGAGAGCAGAATTTGAAGACTGAGGTGCAGAAAGACTGTTACAGAAATCAGAGGTAGGAGACTGGGGTGCAGTAGGATCATTGCAGAGAGCAGAGGTTGGAGACTGGGGTGCAGAAGGCCTGCTACAGAGAGAAGAGTTTGGAGACTGGCGTGAAGAAGGCCTGTTACAGAGAGAAGAGGTTGGAGACTGGGGTGCAGAAGGACTGTTATATAGAGCAGAGGTTGGAGACTTGGTTGCTGAAGAATCTTACAGAGAGCAGAGTTTGGAGACTGAGTTCCAGGATGACTTTTACAGAGAGCAGTGTTTGGAGACTGGGGTGCAGAAGGATCCTGTAGAGAGAAGAGGTGTAAGACTGAGGTGCAGAAGTACTGTTACAGAGAGAAGAGGTTGGAGACTGAGGTGTAGAAAGACTGTTATAAAGAGCAGAGTTTAGAGAATGAGGTGCAGAAGGACTCTTTCAGAAAGCAGAGGTTGGAAATTGGGGTGTAGAAGGACACTTTCTGAGACCAGAGTTTTGAGACTGCAGGACAGAAAAACTGTTACAGAGAGCATAGGTTGCAGACTGAGGTGCAGAAGGATAGATACATAGAGCAGAGTTTTGACACTCAGGGTCAGAAGGACTGATACAGAAAGCAGAGTTTGAAGACTTGGGTGCAGAAGGCCCATTACAGAGAGTAGAGTTTGGAGTCTGAGGTACAGAAGGACTGTTACAAAGAGCAGATGTTTGAGACTGGGGAGCAGAAGGACTGTTGCACAGGACAGAGGTTGGAGACTGGGGTGCCGCAGGACACTTGCAGAAAGCAGAGTTTAAAGACTGGGTTGAAGAATGAATGTTACAGAGAGCAGAGTTTAAAAACTGGAGTGAAGAAGGATCTTACAGAGACCAAATTTTGTAGACTGGGGTGCAGAAGGACTGTTGTAGAGAGCAGAGGTTGGAGACTGGGGTGCAGAAGAACTGTTGCAGAGAGCAGAGGTTGGAGACTGGAGTGCAGAAGGATTGTTGCAGAGAGCAGATGTTGGAGACTGAGGTGCATAAAGACTGTTACAGAGAGCAGAGTTTGGAGACGGGGTGCTGAAGGACTGGTAAAGAGAGCAGAGTTTGGAAACTGGGGTGCTGAAAGACTGGTAAAGAGAGCAGAGGTTGGAGACTATGTTGCAATATGACTGTTGCAGAGAGAAGACTTTGAAGACTGGGGTTCAGATGGATTTTACAGAGAGCAGAATTTGGAGACTGAGGTGCAGTAGGACTGTTTCAGAAATCAGAGGTTGGAGACAGGGGTTAATAAAGATCAGATTTTGAAGACTGGGGTGCTGAAGGCCTGCTACAGAGAGCAGAGATTTGGGACTTAGGTGCAGAAAGACTGTTACAGAAAGCAGAGTTTGGAAATTGGGGTGCAGAAGGACAGTTACAGAGACCAGAGTTTGGAGACTGCGATATAGAAAAACTGTTACAGAGAGCAGAGGTTTGAGACTGAGGTGCAAAAGGACTGTTACAGAGAGCAGAGTTTGGAGACTGGGGTGCACAAGGATTATTGCAGAGCACAGAATTTTTAGACTGAGGTACAGAACGACTGTTGCAGAGAGCAGTTTTTGGAGACTTGGGTGCAGAAGGACTGTTTCAGAGAGCAGACGTTGGAGCCTGGGGTGAAGAAGGATTGTTGTAGAGAGCAGAGGTTTGAGACTGGGCTGCGAAAGGACTGTAACAGAGAACAGAGTTTGGAGACCGGGGTGCAAAAGGCCTGTTACAGAAGAGTTTGGAAAAAGGGTGCAGAAGGACTGTTACAGAGGGAAGAGTTTGGAGACTGGGTTGAAGAAAGATGTTACACAGAGCAGAGGTTGGAGACTGAGGTGCAGAACGACTGTTACAGAGAGTAGAGGTTGGAGACTGGGGATCTAAAGGATCCTTTCAGAGAGCAGATGTTGTAGACTGGTGTGCAGAAGGATCTTAGAGAGAGCATAGGTTGGAGACTGAGCTGCATAAGGACTGTTACAGAGAGCAGAGGTTGAAGACTGGGGTGCAGAACGATACTGACAGAGAGCAAATGTTAAATATTGGGGTGCAGAAGTACAGTTACAGAGAGCACAGGTTGGAGTCTAGGGTGCAGAAGGACTGTTACAGAGAGCAGAGGTTGTACACTGAGGTGCAGAAGGACTGTTAAAGACAGCAGATTTTGGAGACTGGGGTACAGAAGAACTGATACAGAAAGTAGAGGTTGGAGACGGGGGTGCAGAAAAACTGTAGCAGAGAAGAGAGTTTGGAGACTGGGGTGCAGAATGACCGATGAAGAGAGCTGAGGTTGGAGATTTAGGTGCAGAAGATTGTTACAGAGAGCAGAGGTTGGATACTGGGGTGCATATGGACTGTTACAGAGAGCAGAGGTTGGAGACTGGGGTGCAGAAGGATTCTTACAGAGAGCAAAGGATGGAGACTGGGGTGCATAAAAAGTGTTACAGAGAGCAGAGTTTGGAGATTCTGGTTCAGAAGAACTGTTAAAGAGAGCAGAGTTTTAAGACTGGGGTTCAGAATGATTGTTATAGAGTGCAGAGTTTTGATTTGGGTGCAGCAGGACTGTTTCAGAGAGTAGAGCTTGGAGACTGGGGTGCAGAAGAACTGTTACAGAGAGCAGAGGTTGGAGACTGCGGTGCAGAAGGCCTGTTACAGAGAGCATTGGTTGAAGACTGAGGGGCAGAAAGATCGTTATAGAGAGCAGAGGTTGGATACTGAGGTGCAGAAAGACTGTTACAGAGAGAAGAGTTTGGAGACTGAGTTGCAGAAAGATTGTTAGAGAGAGCAGAGGTTAGAAACTGAGGTGTAGAAGGACTCTTACAGAGAGCAGAGTTTAAAGACTGGGGTGCAGAAGTATCATTGCAGAGAGCAGAGGTTGGGGACTGAGGTGCAGAATGGTCTTACAGAGAGCAGAGGTAAAAGACTGGGGTGCAGAAGGACAGTTACAGAGAGCACAGGTTGGAGACTGGGGTGCAGAAGAAATTTTGCCGAGAGCATAGATTTGAGACGGGAGTGCAGAAGGACTGTTTAAGAGAACAGAGGTTGAAGAATGAGGTGCAGAAGGACTGTTATAGAGAGCAGAGTTTGGAGACTGGGTTGCAGAACGAGTGATACACAAAGCAGAGTTTGGAGACTGGGGTGCAGAACGACCGTTACAGAGAGCACAGTTTGGAGACTGCGGTATAGAAGGACTGTTACAGAGAGCAGAGGTTGGAGACTGGGGTGCAGAAAGACTGTTGCAGAGAAAAGAAGTTGGATACTGGGGTGCAGAAGAACTGTTGCAGAGCAGATTTTTGAGACTGAAGTGCAGAAGGTTTATTACAGAGAGCAGAGGTTGGATACTGGGGTGCAGAAGGAGTGTTACAGAGAGCAGAGTTTGGAGACTAGGGTGCAGAAGGATCTTACAGAGAGCAGAGGTTGGAGACTGAGGGCAGAAAGACTGTTACAGAGAGCAGAGGTTGGAGACTGAGGTGCAGAATGATCCTTTCAGAGAGAAGAAGTTGGAGACTGGGGTGAAAAAGGCCTGTTACATAGAGCAGAGGTTGGAGACTGGGGTGCTGAAGGCCTGTTACAGAGAGCAGAGGTTGGAGACTAGGGAGCAGAAGGACTGTTACAGAGAGCAGATGTTCGAGAGTGGGGTGCAGAAAGACTCTTTCAGAGAGCAGAACTTGGAGACTGGGGTGCAGAAGGATTCTTTAAGGGAGCAGAGGTTGGAGACTTGGTTGCAGAAGGCCTGTTACAGATATCACAGTTTTGAGACTGTTGTGCAGAAGGATATTATAAAGAGAAGAGTTTGGAGACTGAGGTGTTGAAGGACTTTTACAGAGAGCAGAGCTTGAAGACTGAAGTTCAGAATGATTGTTGCAGAGAGCAGATTTTTCAGACTGAGGTGCAGAAGGAGTGTTGCAGAGAGCAGATATTCGCGACTGGGGTGCAGAAGGAGTGTTTCAGAGAGCAGAACTTGGAGACTGGGTTGGAGAAGGATTGTTGCAGGGAGCAGAGGTTTGAGACTGGGGTACAGATGGACTGGTATAGAGAGCAGAGATTTTAGACTGGGGTGCAGAGGGCCTGGTACAGAGAGCAGATCTTTGACACTGTTGTGCAGAATGATTGCTGATAGCTGGTGAGCCTCCTTCTGTACACTTTCTTTTCCGCACAGTCCATCAAGCCCTCTCTCTTCACCCTGCTCTCTTTTGGCTTTATGAGCTCCTGTGACTTCCACAGTCACTCTAAGCCATGACTCCCAGGCCTATCTCCTGGGAACCTGTCCCGCTGCCTCCTGGAATCTCCTTGGAGAGACCTTGCAGGTACCTGGACTCCAGGCCCAACCTTCTTTCCTCTTTTCCTCTTCCCAGGCACGCTCCTTCTCATTTTTTTAATGTTTTAATGAGTGATCCCACTGCCACTCAGCTACCCCACAGACCAGGTCCCCTCTTGTGTCCTCCTCACCAGGACTTTAAAGTGCTCCACCCAGGGCTCCTCTTCAGAGCTTTTCCCCAAGCTCCAAATGTCACATCTTCAGTTACCAGATATTATCTTTTAATCTTGTTTTGGCACCCGATTACTCTCCCAGACTACATGAAGGAATTCTAACCAAAGCACACGTTCTGTAGGTACTATTATGGCTTAGAAATAAAATATCCCCCACCAAAAGCTCAGGGTCAGCCACAGTAGCAGTGTTCAGAGGTGAAATGATTAGACTGTGAGACTTGTGACCTAATCTGTGATTCCATTCATTATTTGGGTTAATTATCTGAAAGGCCCACTGTAATGAGAAGAGTGTGGGCAGGTGGAGTGTGGCCAGGGACATGCCCTGGGGAATCACATCTTGTCCCCTGTGAACTGTCTCCTCCCGTCCCCTCCCCCGCTCTAACCTTCTGGCTGCCATGAGCTAGGAATGCTTTTCCTCTTGTTCCCTTCCACCTCGGTGTCCCACCTCATCTCAGGCCGGCAGCAATGGGTCAGTTGGCCCCAGACCAACCCTCTAATCCAGGAGGCCAAAGTGCATCTCCTCCTCCGGGTTGTTCTGGTCAGGCCTGTGGTAACTGTGGCTACCGTGGACTGACCCAGAGAGTAGGTGTTATGAGTGGATTGGACCCACAACCGTTTCCTAAATCCACAGATTCTGTCATTTTCAGAGCTCAAGCCATTTCTTTCTGGATGGTCTGTTTCCAGCCTCGCTCACCTAGAATGTGGTCTACTAGTGATTACTGAGATTCTCCAGCCATCCTGGTCCTGCCCATTTGCACACCACCGCTAGCTCCTAGGCAGCCAGACCCTTGGACCTCCTGCTGCCCACTGAAGAGAGAAGAGAGATTTTCTGAGGACCCTGTTACAAGTCCATTCTTATTTTTTTTTACAGACCACACTAAGAGGGCATGTTTCAGGCAGTCCTTCACATCGTCTTTGAGAAATCAGACTCACAATGAATTTTGTGATTCTCTCCCAGGCTCCAATAACCACACTCTACTCCCCTACTTCTCTGAGATCAACTTTTTAGCTTCCACTAAGAAGTGGAAAACTGCTATTTCTCTTTATGTGTTTGGCTTATTTCACTTAATATAATGTCTCCCATGAGCTAGTTCTAAATAGAAACTGCAGAACAAATTCTTTTATGTCAGATTTAAATTTTATTCTGAAGATATAATTCGAAATGGTCACATATGTTTATGTAGGAAAATGTTCATTAAAATATTTATAGGACTGGAGATGATCTGAATGTTTTGCCAAAGGGGAGAGATTAAGTTTATTTAAGAGAGATGTAAGCTTATTGATCATCTCAATAGATGCAGAAAAAGCATTTTACAAAATATAGCACTCCTATCTGTCAAAACAGTAGAAACACTAGTGACAGAAGGAACTTTGTAAAAGCATTGTAAAATATATCTATGCTAAACCCAAGGCAGCATCATTCTAAGTAGAGAAAGGTTGAAAGCATTCACTCTAACAACTGGAAGAAGACAGGGTGCCCCCTCTTTCACCACTTCTATTCAACTTCATCCTTGAAATTGCCAGAGCCATTGGACAAAAGAAAGACATTAAAGGTATACAAATAGGTCAAGAAGAATTCAAACCTCACTCTTTGATGATAGGATCATGTCATCTTCTTAAATTTTTTATTAGAGCATAATAGTTATGCATAGACGTTTGGTTGATTTGGAATAGATTCTATGTGCATGGAATCTGATTTACTCCATTCAGTCCCCACCCTCCCATCTCCCTCCCCTTCCCGCCCCCATTCTCCTTTCTCTACTGATCTTTCTTTGGGTCATTTATCTGTTAATTTTTGACTGGTGCTTTCT